>NC_058518.1:207687462-207717462 GCF_904849725.1 Hordeum vulgare subsp. vulgare
CTATTGCATGCTGAGTAGGTACTTGGAAACATTGGTTACTTGTTGTAGTATCAACTGGTAGGCACCTAACAACCCCGTTACTTGGCCCGGGACGACAAATTTTATATTGCTATGCTTGTGTAGACGGGGTTCTGGTTGAGAGTTTATCACGAGTGATGCGAGAATAATTCAATAACCAAGACCGATTAAGACAAGACTTTTCAAGACCTCGTGAAGCAAATGCAACTCTGGGTGAAGGACGGTTTAGATGGGCTCCCTGGAGAAACTAGTGGACAACCCGGGATGCATGGAGACGTGCCATGACATCTTGCGGAAAGCTTCACCCAGGCTCGAAGCGATGGACGGAGGCTTAAAGACCCAAGGCTTACCTACACAGCCACAAGTCATTATGGGCTCTAGCTTGGTTGGAGAACGCGGCGACTCTAGACAGGCGGTGCTAGCAGATGTAGAAGAACGGTAGGATTGGATGGGCACCGACAGGGGATCAGAGGGACCCGTTGAAATACCATGTTTTGATCATCCAGTCTTCAAACACCCAGAAGTGCGAGGACATACCCGGAGGCAATCAAATCTTGTGGGGAACATGTGCAAAACTCTGCAGAGTGCCCAAACTTAATCGATTAGCCATGTCCACGGTCATGGACATCTTGAGCCGAAGGCATTGAAATTTTCCTGAACTCTCAACACAATTTAAAAATGATGTGGGAATTATCGACAACTCGGGTACGAGAATTGGTTGGCGGAACCATCTCGTTAACAACAAACAATGTAGTAATGTTTTGCTTTTATCCCTCTCTTGATGTAGGAGAAAACTTGCTTTTCGGTAAAAACTTATAGCCCCACCTGCCATATATGCATGTAGAATAGTTGGTTATTATTTCACCCCCTCTCTTTGATGAATTGTCAGCATATTCCATATGCTGACCTACACGGCTGCAACATATCATGTTGTAGAGTATTTTTCTGACCAGGAGTGAGGCTACGATCTACGCTCGGTGATATGCCCTGGAGTCGGATGGACTCGTCTACCTTTGACGCTTCCGCTAGTCTTCGTTAGTTATCTCATGAGATGGCCTTCAGCCACTTTATTGTAATCCATTATTGTAATAAAGTACACAATTTGAGATTTCGATTAATAAAGCTGTGTGATTGAACTCTTGATATATTCATTGATGTACTTTGTGTGTACCAGCATGATCTTGGGATGGTACGGAATCACCAAAGACTTGGCCGTTTCAGGTCGGGTCGCTACAGATATGATATTCAGAGCACACGCTGACCGTAGGACGTAACCTCTAGGAATGGAAAAGCCATAGAAAGAAAACTATTTTTCTTATGTCTATAAATCTTCTATTTCCTGTTCTGCTCATTTATGACTTCTCTCCGATTTTCCAATGTTTTAGATGGCCACCTTCATCCCCGTTAAGTTCACGGAGTTTGGCCAGCCCGACGCCACTATGCCTTTCGGAAAGGAGCTGATGCAGATCACCAAGGACCTGAGGATTGCTTTGCCGACTATCACAGGGAAGCCTACTTCGTCTAACCCAGAGGATTCACGCTACAGGATTGAGGTGCACATCCCCGAAAGTACATTCAAGCCGCGCACTGAGCCTGTGGACTTCAAGTTCATCGCACCCAGCTAGATTCTCGGAAGGGACATGGCGGTCCATTGTGCACTCGGACGTATCATGGAAGTGTACAGAGGCTGTCCTATTTCACCGGACCTATTCACGGTATCCCGGAGAGGAGAAGATGGAGAAATCATCTCAATCAAGACCAAAGACGCTCTCTTGTCCTATGCGCAGACATTGGAGAAGCACAACGGGACTCTGGAGCATCGTGTGGTCAAGGACGCCAGGAAGATCAAGCAACTGTCGCTTCACGAACTCGAACTTGAAGAAGCAGCCCGGGAAGCCCACTATGAGCACGAATTGGAGGTAAATAATTTCTTGGAGAGGATCGAGAAGCTGAAGACTCGTGTCGCATATCTGGAGGAAGAACTGGACATGGGCGAGAACCTTCATCCTGAAGGAGACGTAGTCCCCTTGATCAGCAATGAGGAGGACTACGAAGCAAGCTCCATCGAAGGACCCACCACCATGCTGTTTTGAGGAGGACACTTAGACTAGTCCACCAATTTATCTTATCGCTAAACGCTTAGGCCGATGTTTAGGTTATCGAAACTTGTATTCCCGTGTGTGAACCTTTTGAGATGATATTGAATAAAATGTGTGGTGTGATACTTGATTGTTGCATTACATATGGGTAGTGTAATTAATATTTAGACCATTGTTCTATGCTAATCCCACCCCTCTACAAACACCAGATGCCTCCAAGACATGACCCTGCTTCCAACTTCCCGCCGGAGCTCACTTAGTTGATCCAGCAACAGAATACCCTGATGCAGCTGATCATCCAAAACCAGAACAATAACAACAACCATCATCCACCCCAGGCCGACAATCTCACTCGTCTCCTGAGGTTGAACCCTCTGACTTTCTCTAGCAGCATTGAGCCCATTGTGGAAGATGATTGGCTCCGCAAGATGGAGCAGAACTAATCACTGCTAGATGTACTGAAGCTAAGAAGGTGCGCTTTGCTGCACATCAACTTGAAGGCCCTGCAGCTGCATGGTGTGAGAACTACACCACCACATACCCCATTGCTGGAGTCACTTGGGAGCAGTTGAAGCAAGCCTTCCGCACCGCTCATGCCTCAGCTGGGGCCATGAGTCTGAAGAAGCGTGAGTTTTGCAACTTACGCCACGGAAATCGCTTTGTGGCTCAATACGTTGATGAATTTAGCATGCTCTCTCGTTATGCACCTGGAGATGTGGCCGATGATGCGGCCAAGCAGGAAAAGTTCTTGGAGGGACTCAATGATGAGCTGAGCATTCAGCTGACTATAGCGAACTTCAACAACTACCAGGAGCTGGTAGATAAGGCCCTCATCTTGGAGGGGAAACATCAATAGATGGAGAACCGCAAGCGGAAGTGTGGCAATGGGAAGTTCAACTCCGGCAGTCAGCAGAAGCCTCGCTACACCCCCTATTCAGGGAATACCAGTACTGGATCCGGTAAGTTTGGAGGACACGTCCAGCATAACCACCCAGTGCACAACCATGGAGGCCACACCCACGGAGGAAATGGGAACCACCGCAACAACAACTTCAAGAATGGCGGTACCGACACTCAGCCTCATTCCGCTCCAGCTCAGAAGGATCTAAATCACATCACCTGCTTCAAGTGTCAGAAGACGGGACACTATTCCACTGAATGTCCCCAGCACAAGCAGGGAAATGGAAATGGCAACGGAAAGTCAGCAGCAAAGAAGCCCAACCCTTTTCCTCGAGCTCGGGTGAATCACATTGATGTTAAAGAGGTCTACGATCACCCCGATACTGTGGTTGGTAAGTTTTTGCTAAATTCACGTCCAGTATTGGTACTTTTTGATTCTGGTGCAACGCATTCATGCATATCAAGGGTAGTTGTGGAAAAGTATAGTTTGCCAACTAGAACCCTCAGCCAGCCTATTAAGGTCAGTTCCCCAGGAGGCATGATGATGTTGGGGAACGTCGCATGGGAAACAAAAAATTTCCTACGCGCACGAAGACCTATCATGGTGATGTCCATTTACGAGAGGGGATATTCGATCTACGTACCCTTGTAGATCGCACAACAGAAGCGTTAGTGAACGCGGTTGATGTAGTGGAACGTCCTCACGTCCCTCGATCCGCCCCGCGAACCATCCCGCGATCAGTCCCACGATCTACTGCCGAACGGACGACACCTCCGAGTTCAGCACACGTACAGCTCGACGATGATCTCGGCCTTCTTGATCCCGCAAGAGAGATGGAGAGGTAGATGAGTTCTTCGGCATCGTGACGGCGCTCCGGAGGTTGGTGATGATCTTATCTCGGCAGGGCTCCGCCCGAGCTCCGTAGAAACGCGATCTTCAGGTAAAACCGTGGAGATATGTGGTCGGGCTGCCATGGCAAAGTTGTGTCAAATCAGCTCTAAAACCTCCGTATATATAGGGGGGAGAGGGGGAGCCTTGCCTTGGGGTCCAAGGACCCCCAAGGGGTTCGGCCGAGCGAAGGGGGGGAGTCCTCCCCTGTCAAACCGAATCCAACTAGGTTTGGAAGGAGGAGTCCTTCCCCCTTTTCCCACCTCCTCTTTTTTTTCTCTTTTTTTTCTTCCTATGGCGCATAGGGCCTTCTTGGGCTGTCCCACCAGCCCACTAAGGGCTGGTGCGCCACCCCCAAGGCCTATGGGCTTCCCCGGGGTGGGTTGCCCCCCCCCCCCGGGTGAACACCCGGAACCCATTCGTCATTCCCGGTACATTCCCGGTAACTCCGAAAACCTTCCAGTAATCAAATGAGGTCATCCTATATATCAATATTCGTTTCCGGACCATTCCGGAAACCCTCTTGACGTCAGTGATCTCATCCGGGACTCCGAACAACATTCGGTAACCAACCATATAACTCAAATACGCATAAAACAACGTCGAACCTTAAGTGTGCAGACCCTGCGGGTTCGAGAACTATGTAGACATGACCCGAGTGACTCCTCGGTCAATATCCAATAGCTGGACCTAGATGCCCATATTGGATCCTACATATTCAACGAAGATCTTATCGTTTGAACCTCTGTGCCAAGGATTCATATAATCCCGTATGTCATTCCCTTTGTCCTTCGGTATGTTAGTTGCCCGAGATTCGATCGTCAGTATCCGCATACCTATTTCAATCTCGTTTACCGGCAAGTCTCTTTACTCATTCCGTAATACAAGATCCCGCAACTTACACTAAGTCACATTGCTTGCAAGGCTTGTGTGTGATGTTGTATTACCAAGTGGGCCCCGAGATACCTCGCCGCCACACGGAGTGACAAATCCCAATCCCTATCCATACTAACTCAACGAACACCTTCGGAGATACCTGTAGAGCATCTTTATAGTCGCCAAGTTACGTTGCGACGTTTGATACACACAAAGCATTCCTCTAGTGTCAGTGAGTTATATGATCTCATGGTCATAGGAACAAATACTTGACACGCAGAAAAACAGTAGCAACAAAATGACACGATCAATATGCTATGTCTATTAGTTTGGGTCTAGTCCATCACGTGATTCTCCTAATGACGTGATCCAGTTATCAAGCAACAACACCTTGTTCATAATCAGAAGACCCTGACTATCTTTGATCAACTGGCTAGCCAACTAGAGGCTTACTAGGGACAGTGTTTTGTCTATGTATCCACACGTGTATATATGTAACGACCAAACCTCGAAGGATTTGAGTCTCTGTGCTTTACTGTGCTAGTCCCTGGATCGACTCGCTAGCACACACAGTATAGATGAAAACCAGAATAGCAAGTGCATCATTTATAATAACGTATGATCCAGAATTTATAAAATATAACAATCTGCATAGCACTTAGCTAGCTTTATTCTAATAAACAGCGGAAAAGTAGCAGAATAATAACGATGAGTCCCATCATAGCCCACTGGCGGTGTTGAGTGAAGACTCGCGACCCTAACGGTACCTTACTCCTCGTCTGAAAATCCTGCAACATGATACGTTGCAGCCATATAGGTCAATACTTTGAATGTATTGGCAAGTTACACAGGAAAAAAAATATAACAGACCTACATGTATATGCATAGTATAACAAGAGAAAGGCTGATGGTTATTTTGCAGAAAGCTGATTTTATCCTCATAGCTACCTAATAGTCAAGTTTTAGTTAGCTTGCTACAATAACTTACATATCGTTGAATTGGCATCTCCAACTCCAACCTATTACCATTATTAAGTTTCCCACCAAGTTTTATTAAGTGTGTCATCTGTCAAGATCATCCAACAACTGTAATGGCCTAGCTGCTCAAAATTGTCCATAACCGGGGACACGGCTAATCATGATTAGTTTATACACTCTGCAGAGGTTTGCACACTGTACCCACTAGACCCAACCCGAAGATTGAGACGAAGTCTTTCAGAAGTAGTCATCTCCCCCAACGGCAAGCCGGTACACCTATTTATATCTACATCTGCTAGCTTTGCCCAGGCAAGGTTCCCACAACCTACTCAACTAAGCTAGAGCCCATATAGCTAGTGGTTGCGCACGAAAGCTACTAGTCACTAAGTCTGTCTGATCTTTTTGAACCTGGGCGGCATTCCACTTACATTCAGAGGGTAGAAACCATGATGTTCTTGAAACCACCCAGCAATACCATATCCGCCCGGAGGTGAATTAAATCCTTAATTACTACTCAAATTTTTTTTTGTAGTAATCCTCACATAATCTCAATGAATACAGGAACCAATCCCCGTCTACATAGCATAGCAAAACTACAAATACCACAATCTTCAATGACGAGGGATATAGCTCAATAGCATAGCAATAATAATCTTCCTATACATGCATAATTTTCATAGGGTGATAATAATACTACATGCATAGAAAAATAATAGGTAAAGGATGATCAACATGTAACTTGCCTTGATTCTGACTCAGAAAGTCACACCCCTGACAATAGTTTGCGTCGCACTCCGCACAATCTACACGTTGCAAACAATCACACCAATCAATCACCACAATCACATAACACCAAATAAGATCATCGGCAATAAAACAACTTGTTTAAAACCAAAGCATAAATAGCATGGCAGCATGTATAAAATCATCTACATGCTGATACGATGACAACGCAAAAAGAATCAACTAAACCGAATGATCGGTTTGCAAAATATGGCCTCCGGTAGGCTTAAAATAATCTGTTTTAACAAAAAAAATAATTTTCGTAAAACTGAAAACTACTGGTTCTAACATGTTCTCCTCATCGATACGAGATCACAGGATAAAGAATTTCCTGAATCGGAGTTGTGAGTAAAAAGATAAACGCGTTTCAAAATTATACCGAGAATCTGACAAAGCCAAAAACAGATTAAAACAGATTGAATTTCGTCCTGAAGCTGTTCATCAGGGTCTGATGAATCCGCTCGTGCGTGCGTTCTCACCACGAACAGCGGGGAAAAACGGAACCGTCTCGGTGTGGCTCCTCCGATGGTGCTCCGGTGGCGGTCGAACGGACTCCGGTGACGACGGCTCCGCAAACTCCGGCGAACACGGATGAACTCCGGTGACGCTCCGGTGGACGGGGCTCCGGTGGTGGTCGAAATTGAGGCAGCAAGAAATTTAGGTTGTGGAGAGAACGAATCTGGAGAAAGAAAAACAAATCGGGACAAGGCTATGGCTCGTGGTAATATTTCCTAGCTATGGGAGTCCGTTCCTAGCTAGGTTGCTGGGTGTGCTGGGGCAATCGTGGCTAGGAGTCCTGGGGCAAAGGGGCTCGCTGGCCAGGGAAGGCAGGAGTACTCGTGGCCTGGGACCTCGCTGGAGGCTGCGCTCGGTTCCTGCTAGCTCGGTCGGGCTGGCTGGCTTAGCTAGCTGGCTCGGCCCAGTTAGTTTTTTTTTTTAAAGTAAAAAAAACCAAAAAATAAAAGTATTAAAAAATAATATATATATATATATATATTTAAAGAAAAACAAACAGAGAAAAATAACAATAATAACGATAATATACGTATACAAAAATACATATGTATATTAAAACCAAACGCATATGGTAATATATATATAGGTATATATAGATACATATGTTAAAATCTAATATAGATATATATATATAAGTATAAAATAAATATCCTAATAAATACTAAAGGAAACCTAGTTCCACCTAACGCAAAATTTTGAAAAAAAAATTTAATGCAATAGGCCACACAAATAGCATTTAAAAACTTAACTAAAAATAATTTCGGGCATTATAAAAACTTGCAAAGTCAAATCAGATAACCCCGAACGACATTTTAAATATCACGAACTTTTTATTTCACACCGGAGAAGTCATATTATCTCCACTCAAATAAATTGCCCGAAGTTGCAAAATGAATAAAATTATCACAAGAGCAAATAATGCATAAAAATATGAGATGCATATGAATGATCTATTAACATCCGAATTTAGGAAAATTGGGATGTTACAAACCTACCCCCCTTAAGATGAATCTCGCCCTCGAGATTCGGGTTGGTCAGCAAATAGGTGTGGGTGCTCCTGCTTGAGATCCTCCTCTCGTTCCCAAGTAGCCTCTTCTTCGGTGTGATGATCCCACTGAACTTTGCATAATCTGATTGCCTTGGTGCGAGTAACTCTCTCTGCTGTCTCCAGGACCTTAACAGGCTTCTCCTCATATGTCAAGTCAGTCTCCAACTGAATTGCCTCAAGTGGCACTGTATCTCTCAAAGGGACATCTGCCATCTCGGCATGACACTTCTTTAGCTGGGATACGTGAAACACATTATGAACTCCTGACAAAGCTTCTGGCAACTCCAGCTGATAAGCTACTTCTCCTCGACGCTCCAAGATCCTGTAAGGCCCCACAAACCGTGGTGCTAACTTACCTTTGATCCCAAACCTCTTAATTCCACGAAGTGGTGAAACTCTAAGGTATGCACGGTCTCCTACCTCATATGTCACCTCCTTGCGCTTTGCATCTGCATAACTCTTCTGTCTGGACTGTGCTATTTTCAACCTATCACGAACCAACCTGACTTTCTCCTCAGCATCTCTAATCAAGTCTGGTCCAAAGAACTGACGCTCTCCAACCTCATCCCACATCAATGGCGTCCTGCACTTCCTGCCATACAGAAACTCAAACGGTGCCATCTGCAGACTAGCCTGATAACTGTTATTATATGAGAACTCTGCATATGGTAAATTATCATCCCAACTGGACCCGTAGTCCAAAGCACAAGCTCTCAACATATCCTCCAATATCTGATTCACCCTCTCAGTCTGCCCATCTGTCTGTGGATGGAATGTTGTACTGAACTCCAGTCTAGTACCCAATGATTCATGCAACTGACGCCAAAATTTAGAAGTGAACTGAGTACCTCTATCAGACACTACCTTCTTTGGAACTCCATGTAGACAGACAATTCTGGACATATAAATCTTAGCTAGCTTAGCACTGGTATAGGTAGTCTTTACCGGGATGAAGTGAGCGACTTTAGTCAAACGATCAACAACTACCCAAATAGAATCATAACCTGATCGAGTCCTGGGTAATCCAGTGATGAAATCCATACCAATCTGATCCCACTTCCAATCAGGTATAGGCAATGGTTGTAACAAACCGGCTGGTTTCTGATGTTCTGCTTTAACTCTCTGGCACACATCACATACTGCAATATACTCCGCAATTTCCCTCTTCAGGCTAGGCCACCAAAATCTCTCCCTCAAATCCAAATACATCTTAGTATTACCTGGGTGGATAGAATAAGGTGAATCATGCGCCTCCTGAAGAATCAATTTCCTTATATCTGCATCCTGAGGTACACAAATACGCTTCTCAAACCATATGGCTCCATGTTCATCCTCATGGAAATCCTTTGCTTTCCCTTTTAGCATATTCTCCTTTATCTCAGCAATATACTTATCATCCTTTTGAGCTTCTCTAATTCTGTCAAGCAAAGTAGGCCTTACCTCCAGTGTAGCCAAATAGCCTCTGGGGACCATATCCAATCTCAGATTTCTGAACTGCTCACATAACTCCGGTGGCAGATCCTCAATATCAATTGCATTAGCATGGCTCCTACGGCTCAATGCATCAGCAACAACATTAGCCTTACCAGGATGATACTGCACATTCAAATCATAATCCTTAATAAGCTCCAACCATCTCCTCTGTCTAAGGTTCAACTCCCTCTGAGTAAATATGTACTTCAAGCTCTTATGATCAGTAAATATATCACAATGATTACCAACGAGATAATGCCTCCAAGTTTTCAATGCATGCACAACTGAGGCTAACTCCAAATCATGTGTAGGATAATTATGCTCATGATTCTTAAGCTGACGTGAAGCATAAGAAACAACTTTACCTTCCTGCATCAAAACACTCCCAAGTCCCTGACGAGAAGCATCACAATATACCTGGAAGTCTTTATGTATGTCTGGCAGAGTTAAAACTGGTGCTGTGACTAAACGTTGCTTCAACTCCTGAAAGCTAGCTTCACAATCATCGGTCCAAACAAACTTATTTCCCTTCTTCAACAACTCAGTCATAGGCTTTGCAATCTTCGAGAAATTCTCAATAAACCTCCTGTAATAACCTGCTAAGCCCAAAAAGCTGCGAATCTCACCAACTGACATGGGTGTCTCCCACTCTGTAACAGCAGCAACCTTGGATGGATCAACTGCAACTCCATTACCTGATATAACATGGCCAAGGAATGCTACCTCATCCAGCCAAAACTCACATTTACTGAACTTGGCATACAATTGGTGCTCCCTTAGTTTCTCCAACACCAAACGTAAATGCGCTTCATGCTCTTGCTTATTCTTGGAAAACACCAATATATCATCAATGAAAACAACGACAAATTTATCCAAGAACTCCATAAACACCTTGTTCATCATATTCATGAAGTATGCTGGGGCATTAGTCAATCCAAATGACATAACAGTATACTCATACAGCCCATACCTCGTAGTGAAAGCAGTCTTTGGAATATCTTGTTCACGAATCTTTAATTGATGATAACCAGAACGAAGATCAATCTTAGAAAACAAAGTAGCTCCCTCCAACTGGTCAAACAGATCATTTATCATAGGCAAAGGATACTTATTCTTAATGGTTACCTCATTCAGAGAACGATAATCAACACACATCCTCAAGGTTCCATCCTTCTTCTCCACAAACAAAACAGGGGCTCCCCAAGGTGATGAACTTGGGCGAATAAATCCTTGTGCCTGTAACTCCCTCAACTGCTTCTTCAATTCCTCCAACTCTTGAGGAGGCATTCTGTATGGTGTCTTTGCAATAGGTCCAGTACCAGGGATCAAATCAATGAGAAACTCAATATCTCTATCTGGTGGCATACCTGGCAACTCCTCCGGAAACACATCTGGATAATCCTTCACAACTGGCACCTCCTCCAAGCTACCCCCCTTAAGAGAGTTCACCTGCATCCTCTTATGCTGGTACTTACATACATATTTGACTCTCCTCCCCCCTGGTGCACTGAGAGAAATAGATCGACTAGCACAATCGATAACTCCTTCATATTTGGCCATCCAATCCATACCCAAAATAATATCAAGACCTTGTGACTTCAATATGATCAAATCTGTCGAGAAAACATGCTTCCCAATAGACAAGGGCATCTGAAAACATCCCAAACTTGCTGCCATCTCAGCCCCAGGAGAACTTACTAGAATAGGTGACTTAAGGACTACGGTAGGCAGCTTATGTTTATCCACAAATACCCGTGATATGAATGAATGCGATGCACCAGTATCAAAAAGAACAAGAGCGGGTACTGAATTGATCAAGAACTTACCAATCACTGCATCAGGCTCATTATAGACCTCCTCCACATTAACGTGGTTAACATGACCCTTTTGAAAGGGGTTTGGCTTGATGACTCCAGAGCTCCCCTTACCATTATTGCTCTCTGGACAAGCATTGGAGTAGTGGCCCATCTTTCTGCACTTGAAGCACTGGACCTGATTAAGGTCCCTCTGCACTGGCACATTCTGGCGGTTCTGGTTATTATTACCTCCATTACCATTACCATTGCCATTGTTGCCCTTGTGTCCATTATGATGATGGTGGCCATTATGATTGTGGCCATTACCTCCATGATGATGATGTCCATTACCTCCATGATGATGATGTCCATTACCTCCATGATTATGATATGAAGTGCGTGGCTTCTGCTGTGGTCCTGAATTAAACTTGTTGTTGCTATACTTCCTCTTGCGGTTCTCTATTGCCTGATGCTTTCCCTCAAGCACAATAGCCTTATCAACAAGCTCCTGATAATTACCAAAAGTGGCCACAGTCAACTGAACTCCCAAATCATCATTCAGGCCCTCCAAGAACTTCTCTTGTCTAGCTGCATCAGTATTAACATCATTAGGAGCATAACGTGCAAGTTTGTTGAACTCCTCCACATACTCATTAACTGAGCGACCTCCCTGACGCAAGCTGCGAAACTCCTTCTTCTTTAGACTCATGGCGCCAGCAGACACATGTGCGGCGCGGAAAGCTGCCTCAAACTGCGCCCATGTGATAGTATCAATGGGATAGGTGACCAAGTAGTTGTCCCACCAAGCTGCGGCAGGACCCTCCAATAGATGTGAGGCAAACCTCACCCTCTCTGCATCTGTGCATCCAACGGTCTGCAGGTTCCTACCAATAGAACGAAGCCAATCATCCACCATAATAGGTTCAGGGCTGCTGGAGAACCTTTGAGGATTCAACCTCAAGAACCTAGTGAGCATATCCATAGGTGGCGGAGGCGGTGGGTTGTTGTTGTTATTGTTGGCCAAACTCTGGGCAAGCAACTGGATCAACCGGCCTTGTCCCTCAAGTATCTGCCGCACATATTGCGGTGCATCATTGCCATTGCCATCATTGTTGCCTGCTCCTGCATTCCCGTCCCTAGGCTCACGTCTCGGCCGCATCTGGTGGGCAAGAATAGATAAGAAAATAGATAGAATAGGTCTAAAGGAATATAGATATTCTACCCATATGCATATTATGATGAGGGTAATATATATGAGGCAACAAAACATCATAACAAATAACACAAACAAGCATAACAATGATCAAACATATCTATATATATAGTCGAATAATTCCAACAAGATCCTAATTTAACAAACAAGCAAGATAACAATCAAGCAAGCAACCTAGTATCGTCATGCCACAAAGCGGGCATAATCAGATACGCTAACACGTTAATAGCGCAAATAAAACAAGATAAGTGGTGGTCTCAGCACTAGTTCCTACTTAAGCTGGTCAAGATACTAGAGTGGTTGTCTAATGAAAGAGTAAGATGTAGACAAAGTTAATAGAATAAACTTTCACTCCTATGGCTTTTCTAATCCATTTTCTAGGGTCACGACCTACAGTCAACGCATTGCTCTGATGCCATCTGTAACGACCAAACCTCGAAGGATTTGAGTCTCTGTGCTTTACTGTGCTAGTCCCTGGATCGACTCGCTAGCACACACAGTATAGATGAAAACCAGAATAGCAAGTGCATCATTTATAATAACGTATGATCCAGAATTTATAAAATATAACAATCTGCATAGCACTTAGCTAGCTTTATTCTAATAAACAGCGGAAAAGTAGCAGAATAATAACGATGAGTCCCATCATAGCCCACTGGCGGTGTTGAGTGAAGACTCGCGACCCTAACGGTACCTTACTCCTCGTCTGAAAATCCTGCAACATGATACGTTGCAGCCATATAGGTCAATACTTTGAATGTATTGGCAAGTTACACAGGAAAAAAAATATAACAGACCTACATGTATATGCATAGTATAACAAGAGAAAGGCTGATGGTTATTTTGCAGAAAGCTGATTTTATCCTCATAGCTACCTAATAGTCAAGTTTTAGTTAGCTTGCTACAATAACTTACATATCGTTGAATTGGCATCTCCAACTCCAACCTATTACCATTATTAAGTTTCCCACCAAGTTTTATTAAGTGTGTCATCTGTCAAGATCATCCAACAACTGTAATGGCCTAGCTGCTCAAAATTGTCCATAAGCGGGGACACGGCTAATCATGATTAGTTTATACACTCTGCAGAGGTTTGCACACTGTACCCACTAGACCCAACCCGAAGATTGAGACGAAGTCTTTCAGAAGTAGTCACCTCCCCCAACGGCAAGCCGGTACACCTATTTATATCTACATCTGCTAGCTTTGCCCAGGCAAGGTTCCCACAACCTACTCAACTAAGCTAGAGCCCATATAGCTAGTGGTTGCGCACGAAAGCTACTAGTCACTAAGTCTGTCTGATCTTTTTGAACCTGGGCGGCATTCCACTTACATTCAGAGGGTAGAAACCATGATGTTCTTGAAACCACCCAGCAATACCATATCCGCCCAGAGGTGAATTAAATCCTTAATTACTACTCAAATTTTTTTTTGTAGTAATCCTCACATAATCTCAATGAATACAGGAACCAATCCCCGTCTACATAGCATAGCAAAACTACAAATACCACAATCTTCAATGACGAGGGATATAGCTCAATAGCATAGCAATAATAATCTTCCTATACATGCATAATTTTCATAGGGTGATAATAATACTACATGCATAGAAAAATAATAGGTAAAGGATGATCAACATGTAACTTGCCTTGATTCTGACTCAGAAAGTCACACCCCTGACAATAGTTTGCGTCGCACTCCGCACAATCTACACGTTGCAAACAATCACACCAATCAATCACCACAATCACATAACACCAAATAAGATCATCGGCAATAAAACAACTTGTTTAAAACCAAAGCATAAATAGCATGGCAGCATGTATAAAATCATCTACATGCTGATACGATGACAACGCAAAAAGAATCAACTAAACCGAATGATCGGTTTGCAAAATATGGCCTCCGGTAGGCTTAAAATAATCTGTTTTAACAAAAAAAATAATTTTCGTAAAACTGAAAACTACTGGTTCTAACATGTTCTCCTCATCGATACGAGATCACAGGAAAAAGAATTTCCTGAATCGGAGTTGTGAGTAAAAAGATAAACGCGTTTCAAAATTATACCGAGAATCTGACAAAGCCAAAAACAGATTAAAACAGATTGAATTTCGTCCTGAAGCTGTTCATCAGGGTCTGATGAATCCGCTCGTGCGTGCGTTCTCACCACGAACAGCGGGGAAAAACGGAACCGTCTCGGTGTGGCTCCTCCGATGGTGCTCCGGTGGCGGTCGAACGGACTCCGGTGACGACGGCTCCGCAAACTCCGGCGAACACGGATGAACTCCGGTGATGCTCCGGTGGACGGGGCTCCGGTGGTGGTCGAAATTGAGGCAGCAAGAAATTTAGGTTGTGGAGAGAACGAATCTGGAGAAAGAAAAACAAATCGGGACAAGGCTATGGCTCGTGGTAATATTTCCTAGCTATGGGAGTCCGTTCCTAGCTAGGTTGCTGGGTGTGCTGGGGCAATCGTGGCTAGGAGTCCTGGGGCAAAGGGGCTCGCTGGCCAGGGAAGGCAGGAGTACTCGTGGCCTGGGACCTCGCTGGAGGCTGCGCTCGGTTCCTGCTAGCTCGGCCGGGCTGGCTGGCTTAGCTAGCTGGCTCGGCCCAGTTAGTTTTTTTTTAAAAGTAAAAAAACCAAAAAATAAAAGTATTAAAAAATAATATATATATATATATATATATATTTAAAGAAAAACAAACAGAGAAAAATAACAATAATAACGATAATATACGTATACAAAAATACATATGTATATTAAAACCAAACGCATATAGTAATATATATATATAGGTATATATAGATACATATGTTAAAATCTAATATAGATATATATATACAAGTATAAAATAAATATCCTAATAAATACTAAAGGAAACCTAGTTCCACCTAACGCAAAATTTTGAAATTTTTTTTAATGCAATAGGCCACACAAATAGCATTTAAAAACTTAACTAAAAATAATTTCGGGCATTATAAAAACTTGCAAAGTCAAATCGGATAACCCCGAACGACATTTTAAATATCACGAACTTTTTATTTCACACGAGAGAAGTCATATTATCTCCACTCAAATAAATTGCCCGAAGTTGCAAAATGAATAAAATTCTCACAAGAGCAAATAATGCATAAAAATATGAGATGCATATGAATGATCTATTAACATCCGAATTTAGGAAAATTGGGATGTTAAAATATAAGTCTTCATTCAATACAATTATAGCATGGATAATAATAGATTATCTTGATACAGGAATTATAATTATAACTATATTTATTATTTCCTCTAGGGCATAATTCCAACAGTCTCCCACTTGCACTAGAGTCAATAATCTAGCCCTCACATCATCATGCGAATTACATTGTAATAAATCTAACACCCATACAGTTCTGGTGTCGATCATGCTTTGCCCGTGGAAGAGGTGTAGTCAGCGGGTCTGCTACATTCAGATCCGTGTGCACTTTGCATATATTTACGTCCTCCCCTTCGGCGTAGTCGAGGATGAGGTTGAAGCATCGTTTGATGTGTCTGGACTTCTTGTGAAACCGTGGTTCCTTTGCTAGGGCAATGGCACCCGTGTTGTCACACAACAAGGATATTAGATTCAGTGCGCTTGGCACCACTCCAAGATCCATCATGAACTTTTTCATCCACACACCCTCCTTCGCCGCCTCCGAGGCAGCCATGTACTCCGCTTCACATGTAGAATCTGCTACGACGCTTTGCTTGGAATTGCACCAGCTTACCGCACCCCCATTAAGAATAAATACGTATATGGTCTGCGACTTAGAGTCGTCCGGATCTGTGTCAAAGCTTGCATCGACGTAACCTTTTATGTCGAGCTCTTTGTCACCTCCATACACGAGAAACATCTCCTTAGTCCTTTTCAGGTACTTCAGGATATTCTTGACCGCCGTCCAGTGATCCACTCCTGGATTACTTTGGAACCTACCTGCCATACTTATGGCCAGGCTAACGTCCGGTCTTGTGCACAGCATTGCATACATGATAGAACCTATGGCTGAAGCATAGGGGACGGTGCTCATATGCTCTCTGTCCTCATCAATTGCTGGGCACTGAGTCTTACTCAATCTCGTACCTTGTAAAACTAGCAATAACCCTTTCTTGGACTTTTCCATTTTGAACCTCTTCAAAACTTTATCAAGGTATGTGCTTTGTGAAAGTCCTATCAGACGTTTCGATCTATCCCTGTAGATCTTAATGCCTAGAATGTAAGCAGCTTCTCCAAAGTCCTTCATACAGAAACTTTTATTCAAGTAATCCTTTATGCTCTACAAAAACTCTACATTGTTTCCAATCAGCAATATGTCATCCACATATAATATTAGAAACGCCACAGAGCTCCCACTCACTTTCTTGTAAATACAAGATTCTCCAACCACTTGTATAAACCCAAATGCTTTGATCACCTCATCAAAGCGTTTGTTCCAACTCCGAGATGCTTGCACCAGTCCATAAATGGATCGCTGGAGCTTGCACACCTTGTTAGCATTCTTAGGATCGACAAAACCTTCGGGTTGCATCATATACAACTCTTCCTTAAGGAAACCGTTAAGGAACGCCGTTTTGACATTCACGTGCCAGATTTCATAATCGAAAAATGCAGCTGTTGCTAACATGATTCTGACGGACTTAAGCATCGCTACGGGTGAGAATGTCTCATCGTAGTCAACTCCTTGAACTTGTGAAAAACCCTTTGCCACAAGTCGAGCTTTATAAACGGTCACATTGCCGTCAGCGTCCGTCTTCCTCTTAAAGATCCATTTGTTCTGAATAGCCTTGCGGCCCTCAGGTAGTACTTCCAAAGTCCACACTTTGTTCTCATACATGGATCCTATCTCGGACATCATGGCTTCTAGCCATTTGTTGGAATCTGGGCCCACCATTGCTTCTTCATAATTTGCAGGTTCATTGTTGTCTAACAACATGATTGACAAGACGGGATTACCGTACCACTCTGGAGCAGCACGTGGTCTCGTCGACCTGCGTGGTTCGACAGGAACTTGAACCGGAGTTTCATGATCATCATCATTAACTTCCTCCTCAACCGGCGTCGCAATGACAGAGGTTTCCCCTTGCCCTGCGCCACCATCTAGAGGGATGAGAGGTTCGACAACCTCACCAAGTTCTATCTTCCTCCCACTCAATTCTCTCGAGAGAAACTCCTTCTCGAGAAAAGCTCCATTTTTAGCAACAAACACTTTTCCCTCGGATTTGAGATAGAAGGTGTACCCAACTGTCTCTTTTGGGTAACCTATGAAGATGCACTTTTCCGCTTTGGGTTCCAGCTTTTCGGGCTGAAGCTTTTTGACATAAGCATCACATCCCCAAACTTTAAGAAACGACAACTTTGGCCTTTTGCCATACCACAGTTTGTATGGTGTGGTCTCAACGGATTTTGATGGTGCCCTATTTAAAGTGAATGCAGCTGTGTCTAATGCATAACCCCAAAACGATAACGGCAAATCGGTAAGAGACATCATAGATCGCACCATCTCTAATAAAGTACGATTACGACGTTCGGACACACCATTACGCTGTGGTGTTCCAGGCGGTGTCAACTGTGAAACAATTCCACATTGTCTTAAGTGAGCACCAAACTCGAAACTCAGATATTCACCCCCACGATCAGACCGTAGGAACTTGATCTTCTTGTTACGATGATTTTCAACTTCACTCTGAAATTCCTTGAACTTTTCAAATGCTTCAGACTTGTGCTTCATTAAGTAGACATAACCATATCTACTCAAATCGTCAGTGAAGGTGAGAAAATAACGATATCCGCCGCGTGCCTCTTCGCTCATCGGACCGCACACATCAGTATGTATGATTTCCAACAAGTCACTGGCACGCTCCATTGTTCCGGAGAACGGAGTTTTAGTCATCTTGCCCATGAGGCATGGTTCGCACGTGTCAAGTGAATCAAAGTCAAGTGACTCCAAAAGTCCATCGGCATGGAGTTTGTTCATGCGCTTTACACCAATATGACCTAAGCGGCAGCGCCACAAAAATATGGCGCTATCATTGTTAACTCTAACTCTTTTGGTCTCAATGTATGTATGTGTGTATCACTATCAAGATTCAATATGAACAATCCTCTCACATTGGGTGCATGACCATAAAAGATGTTACTCATAGAAATAGAACAACCATTATTCTCTGACTTAAAAGAGTAACCGTCTCGCAATAAACAAGATCCAGATATAATGTTCATGCTCAACGCAGGCACTAAATAACAATGATTCAAGTTCATAACTAATCCTGATGGTAACTGAAGTGAAACTGTGCCGACGGCGATTGCATCAACCTTGGAACCATTTCCTACGTGCATCGTCACTTCATCTTTCGCCAGCCTTCGTCTATTCCGTAGTTCCTGTTTCGAGTTGCAAATATGAGCAACAGAACCGGTATCGAATACCCAGGCACTACTACGAGAGCCGGTTAAGTACACATCAATAACATGTATATCAAATATACCTGATTTTTCTTTGGCCGCCTTCTTATCAGCCAGGTATTTGGGGCAGTTGCGCTTCCAGTGACCCATACCCTTGCAATAGTAACACTCTGTTTCAGGCTTAGGTCCAGCTTTGGGTTTCTTCGTCGGATTGGCAACAGGCTTGCCGCTCTTCCTTGAATTACCCTTCTTGCCTTTGCCGTTTCTCTTGAAACTAGTGGTCTTATTCACCATCAACACTTGATGCTCTTTACGGAGTTCAGACTCTGCGACTTTCAGCATCGCAAACAACTCGCCGGGTGACTTCTTCATCCCTTGCATGTTGTAGTTCAACACAAAGCCTTTATAGCTTGGCGACAGTGATTGAAGGATTCTGTCAGTGATAGCCTCTTGCGGGAGTTTAATCCCCAGTTCAGCTAGACGGTTTGAGTACCCAGACATTTTGAGCACATGTTCACTGACAGACGAGTTCTCCTCCATCTTGCAAGCATAGAATTTATCGGAGGTCTCATACCTCTCAATCCGGGCGTTCTTCTGAAAGATGAACTTCAACTCCTGGAACATATCAAATGCTCCATGACGCTCAAAGCGACGTTGAAGCCCCGGTTCTAAGCCATACAAGACTGCACATTGAACTACTGAGTAGTCCTCCTTACGTGTTAACCAAGCGTTCTTAACATCCTGGTCAGCCATAGCGGGTGGTTCATCTCCTAGCGCAGCATTAAGGACATAATCCTTCTTCCCAGCTTGTAAGATTAGCTTAAGATTACGAGCCCAGTCTACAAAGTTGCTTCCATCATCTTTCAACTTAGCTTTCTCTAGGAACGTATTAAAATTCAGGGTGACTGTCGCGTGAGCCATGATCTACAACACACATATATTCAAAGTGGACTTAGACTATGTTCAAGATAATTAGAGTTTAACTTAATCAAATTACTCGCTAAACTCCCACTCAAAAGTACATCTCTCTAGTCAGTTGAGTGGTTCATGATCCACTTACACTAGCTCAAGTCCGATCATCACGTGAGTTGAGCATAGTTCCAGTGGTAAGCATCCCTATGCTAATCATATCATCTATATGATTCATGATCGACCTTTCGGTCTCATGTGTTCCGAGGCCATGTCTGCACATGCTAGGCTCGTCAAGCTTAACCCGAGTGTTCGGCATGCGCAACTGTTTTGCACCCGTTGTATGTGAATGTTGAGTCTATCACACCCGATCATCACGCGGTGTCTCGAAACGACGAACTGTAGCAACGGTGCACAGTCGGGGAGAACACAATTTCGTCTTGAAATTTTAGTGAGAGATCACCTCATAATTCTACCGTCGTTCTAAGAAAAATAAGGTGCATAAAAGGATTAACATCACATGCAATTCATAAGTGACATGATATGGCCATCATCACGTGCTCCTTGATCTCCATCACCAAAGCACCGGCACGATCTTCTTGTCACCGGCGCCACACCATGATCTCCATCAACGTGTTGCCATCGGGGTTTTCATGCTACTCATGCTATTACTACTAAAGCTACATCCTAGCAAAATAGTAAACGCATCTGCAAGCACAAACGTTAGTTTAAAGACAACCCTATGGCTCCTGCCGGTTGCCGTACCATCGACGTGCAAGTCGAGATTATCTATTACAACATGATCATCTCATACATCCAATATATCACATCACATCGTTGGCCATATCACATCACAAGCATACCCTGCAAAAACAAGTTAGACGTCCTCTAATTTTGTTGTTCCATATTTTACGTGGTGACCATCGATATCTAGTAGGATCGCATCTTACTTACGCAAACACCACAACGGAGATATATGAATTGCTATTTAACATCATCCAAGGACCTCCTCGGTCAAATCCGATTCAACTAAAGTTGGAGAAACTGAGACTTGCCAGTCATCTTTGAGCAACGGGGTTACTCGTAGCGATGAAACTAGTCTCTCGTAAGCGTACGAGTAATGTCGATCCAAGCCGCTTCAATCCAACAATACTGCAGAATCAAGAAAAGACTAAGGAGGGCAGAAAAATGCACATCACTGCCCACAAAAACTTTTGTGTTCTACTCGAGAAGACATCTACGCATGAACCTAGCTCATGATGCCACTGTTGGGGAACGTCGCATGGGAAACAAAAAATTTCCTACGCGCACGAAGACCTATCATGGTGATGTCCATCTACGAGAGGGGATATTCGATCTACGTACCCTTGTAGATCGGACAGCAGAAGCATTAGTGAAAGCGCATGATGTAGTGCAGCGTCCTCACGTCCCTCGATCCGCCCCGCGAACCGTCCCGCAATCAGTCCCACGATCTAGTGCCAAACGGACGGCACCTCCGCATTCAGCACACGTACAGCTCGACGATGATCTCGGCCTTCTTGATCCAGCAAGAGAGACGGAGAGGTAGATGAGTTCTCCGACAGCGTGACGGTGCTCCGGAGGTTGGTGATGATTTTATCTCGGCAGGGCTCCACCCGAGCTCCGTAGAAACGCGATCTCGAGGTAAAACCGTGGAGATATGTGGTCGGGCTGCCGTGGCTAAGTTGTGTCAAATCAGCCCTAAAACCTCCGTATATATAGGGGGAAGAGGGGGAGCCTTTCCCTAGGTTCCAAGGACCCCCAAGGGGTTCGGCCGATCCAGGGGGTGGAGTCCTCCCCTTCCAAACCGAATCCAACTAGGTTTGGAAGGAGGAGTCCTTCCCCCTTTTCCCACCTCCTCTTTTTTTTCTCTTTGATTTTCTTCCTATGGCGCATAGGGCCTTCTTGGGCTGTCCCACCAGCCCACTAAGGGCTGGTGCGCCACCCCCAAGGCCTATGGGCTTCCCCGGGGTGGGTTGCCCCCCCCCCCGGTGAACACCCGAAACCCATTCGTCATTCCCAGTACATTCCCGGTAACTCCGAAAACCATCCGGTAATCAAATGAGGTTATCCTATATATCAATCTTCATTTCCGGACCATTCCAGAAACCCTTATGACGTCCGTGATCTCATCCGGGACTCCGAACAACATTCGGTAACCAACCATATAACTCAAATACGCATAAAACAACGTCGAACCTTAAGTGTGCAGACCCTGCGGGTTAGAGAACTATGTAGACATGACCCGAGTGACTCCTCGGTCAATATCCAATAGCGGGACCTGGATGCCCATATTGGATCCTACATATTCTACTAAGATCTTATCGTTTGAACCTCAGTGCCAAGGATTTAGATAATCCCGTATGTTATTTGCCAGAGATTCGATCGTCAGTATCCGCATACCTATTTCAATCTCGTTTACCGGCAAGTCTCTTTACTCGTTCCGTAATACAAGATCCCGCAACTTACACTAAGTCACATTGCTTGCAAGGCTTGTGTGTGATGTTGTATTACCGAGTGCGCCCCGAGATACCGCTCCGTCACACGGAGTGACAAATCCCAGTCTCTATCCATACTAACTCAATGAACACCTTCGGAGATACCTGTAGAGCATCTTTATAGTCACCCAGTTACTTTGCGACGTTTGATACACACAAAGCATTCCTCCGGTGTCAGTGAGTTATATGATCTCATGGTCATAGGAACAAATACTTGACATGCAGAAAAACAGTAGCAACAAAATGACACGATCAATATGCTATGTATATTAGTTTGGGTCTAGTCCATCACGTGATTCTCCTAATGACATGATCCAGTTATCAAGCAACAACACCTTGTTCATAATCAGAAGACCCTGACTATCTTTGATCAACTGGCTAGCCAACTAGAGGCTTGCTAGGGACAGTGTTTTGTCTATGTATCCACACATGTATATAAGTCTTCACTCAATACAATTATAGCATGGATAATAAACGATTATCTTGATACAGGAATTATAATAATAACTATATTTATTATTGCATCTAGGGCATAATTCCAACAGATGACAGCCGGGATAGGATGCCATGCTTCGAATCTCAACATCGAGAACCATAAGTTTCGCACCGACCTTATCGTATTAGAGTCTGAGGGATTGGATGTAATCCTAGGCATGGATTGGTTGGCCAAGTACGAAGGGAATATTGATTGTGCCCTTAAGTCTATTTTGCTCACCACCCCCTAGCAAAAGCGGATTAAGTACGTATCCCAGGGCCCGACACGGAGTAATCGGGTAAACACTCTCACGGGACTATTCCAGGAGGAAGTACCGATTGTGCAAGAACACCCAGATGTATTTCTGGAGGAATTGCTGGGCATGCCACCGGATAGAGAGATTGAGTTTCTGATTGAGCTATTACCCGGAATAGCCCCGATATCCAAGAGACCCTATCGGATGCCCGCAAACGATTTAGTAGAAATCAAGAAGCAAATTAAGGAGTTGTTGGACAAAGGGTATATTCGCCCAAGTTCCTCACCTTGGGGAGCCCCAGTGCTCTTGGTTGAAAAGAAGGATAAGTCTTTGAGAATGGTTGTCGGTTATCGTGCATTGAACGAGGCGACCATCAAGAACAAGTATCCCTTGCCGATGATCAATGATCTGTTTGACCAGTTAGTTGGAGCCCGAGTGTTCTCCAAGATCGATCTTTGATCCGGGTATCATCAGCTGAAAATTCGTGAACAAGATATACCCAAGACAGCCTTCCCCACCTGGTATGGTCTGTATGAGTACACGGTCATGTCATTTGGACTGACTAATGCCCCGGCATACTTTATGAATCTGATGAACAAGGTATTTATGGAATACTTGGACAAGTTTGTCGTGGTGTTCATCGACGACATATTGATATTCTCCAAGAACGAGGAGGTACACAAGGAACACTTACGTCTGGTTTTGGAGAAACTTCGAGAGCATCAGTTGTATGCGAAGTTCATCAAATTTGAATTTTGGTTGAAGGAAGTCGGATTCCTCGGACACGTCATTTCAGGAGAAGGAATAGCAGTGGACCCTGCCAAGGTCGCAGTAGTCACCGAATGGGTAGCACCCACTTCAGTTAAGGAGATCCGCAGTTTCCTTGGACTTGCCGGATATTACCGGAGGGTCATTGAGAATTTCTCAAAGACCACCAAGCCCATGACAGAGTTGTTGAAGAAGGAGTCCAAGTATGTTTGGACCGAGGAATGTGAAGCCAGTTTTCAAGAGTTGAAGAAACGTCTGGTTACAGCCCAGTGCTGATATTGCCGATCATTCGGAAGGTTTTCCAGGTTTATTGTGACACTTCTCGTCAAGGACTTGGAGGAGTGCTCATGCAATAAGGTGAAGTAGTAGCCTATGCATCTAGACAACTTAGGCCCCATGAGCTGAATTATGCCACGCATGACTTGGAACTAGCAGCCGTAGTGCACACTCTCAAGACCTGGAGACATTTCCTGATCGGAAATAGTTGTGATGTTTACACTGATCACAAGAGCCTGAAATATATCTTCACGTAGAAGGAGTTGAACCTCAGACAGAGGAGATGGCTAGAGTTGATCAAGGACTATGACATGAGATTGCATTATCACCCAGGGAAGGTAAATGTTGTAGCCGATGCCTTGAGCCGCAAGAGTTATGTGAACACACTCATAGTGGGAGGATTACCCCAGGAGTTAGCCGATGATCTCAGAGAGCTCAAATTGGAGATAGTTCCAAGAGTATTTGTAGCAACACTAGAAATTCAGTCCACCTTGACCGAAAAGATCCGCGAAGCACATAAATCAGACAAGGAGATAGCTGAGATAAAGCAGAGAATGAATGACGGGAAGGCTAAAGGTTTTCGTGAGGATGAACACGAAACCTTATGGTTTGAGGATCGCATCTATGTGCCCAATGATCCCGAACTCAGGAAGTTGATACTTCAGGAGGCCCACGATTCCCCGTATTTGATACATCCATGCAACACCAAGATGTATCTGGACTTGAAAGAGAGTTTCTGGTGGATAGGAATGAAGAAGGACATTGCCAAGTTTGTAGCAATATGCGATGTTTGTCGGCGAGAAAAGGCCGAGCATCAGAAGACAGCAGGATTGCTTCAACCTCTGCCGATACCCGAGTGGAAATGGGAGAAGCTTGGTATGGACTTCATCACAGGATTACCTAGGGCCCGTTCTGGTTATGATGCTATTTGGGTTGTGGTCGATCGTTTGACCAAGGTAGCTCATTTCATTCCCGTGAAGACTACTTACATGAGTGCCAAGCTGGCCAAAATATATATGACCAGGATCGTATGTCTGCATGGAGTTCCGAGGAGCATTTCGTCTGATAGAGGAACTCAATTCACATCAATATTCAGGCATCAACTACACGAAACATTGGGAACGAGATTGGAGTTCAGTACAACTTTTCACCCACAGACCGATGGACAGACCGAGAGAGTCAATCAGATTCTGGAGGACATGTTGAGAGCTTGCGCACTAGACTATGGGTCTAGCTGGGATGACAATGTGCTTTATGCCGAGTTCTCATACAACAACAGCTATCAGACCAGTCTGAAGATGGCCCCTTTCGAAGCTCTATACGGAAGGAGGTGCAGAACACCGTTGATGTGGGATGGTGTTGCAGACCGACAACTTTTTGGTCCCGACCTTATCCGAGATTCTGAAGAGAAGGTCAAGCTGATTCGTGACCGACTCAAGATAGCTCAGTCCAGGCAGAAAAGTTTTGCTGACATCAAACGCAAGGAAGTAACGTATGAAGTGGGAGACCGAGGATATCTTCGGGTGTCTGCACTTCGAGGAATTAAGAGATTTGGTGTGAAAGGAAAGTTAGCACCCCGATTCATTGGCCCCTACAAAATCCTTGAACGTAGACGCGAAGTTGCATATAAACTGGAATTGCCGGAAGGATTGTCCGAAGTTCATGATGTCTTCCATGTTTCCCAGTTGAAGAAATGCCACGCTAAGATGGCTGATATTCCGTTGAGAGATTGAATGCCCATAGAGGCCATACAGCTTGATAGTGATCTCACGTATGAGGAGAAGCCCGTCAGGATTCTCGAGACTGCCAACAGAGTTACCCGCAGCAAGATCATCAAGTTATCTAAGGTTTTGTGGAGTCACTACACCGAGGAACAAGCCACCTGGGAACGAGAAGAGGATCTTCGACGAGACCTCCCGCACCTGTTTTCTAGCCAACCCGAATCTCGAGGGCGAGATTCATCTTAAGGTGGGTAGGTTTGTAACATCCCAAATTTCCTACTTTGGAATGTTTTACAAATATAGCTAAGCATCTATGCATTTTGTTTGCAATAAAGTTTGCATTTAAATTCTTGCTTTTCTATTTTCCTTCCCACAAGAAATACCCCCCAAATAATTCTTGCAAGCAAGAAAGAGTGGAGGAATATGACCCTCCCAAATCAGGGATATTTTTGGAAATATTTGTGCCAAGAAAAACGAAAGTTTTAAGGAGAATTTAATTGCCAAAAAGAAAATAAAACCTTATGGGTTTTTCTGAAAAAACATTTTTTTTATTTTTTTTATTTTGGTCTTGGAAAAATGATAAACGAGTAAGAATTTTTTTTCTGAAAATTTTGGTATATAATACCCCTATATTTATATTTGATTTTATTTCCTTTTTCTTTATTTTTCTTTCTATTTTTAATTAAAATAGAAAATAGGAAACCTTAGTTTTTTTTGGAAACCACCCGGCACCAGATAGGCCCTGTGGGCCGAATCCTCACCTCGTCAGATCCGCAGGGATTACGGATCGGCCGCCCGCACCTTGCCCCCTCGCCTCTCTCTGTCTGGCCGTGGGCCCGACGCCTGATCTCTTTCCCTCCCTCGGCTATCTTCTTCCTTCCCGAGCACTTCTCTTTCCTTCCTCGTCTACGGCACCACGGGGCCGATCGGACCCGTTCTCTCTCCCCCTCGGACCGCGATTCCCTGCCTTCCCCGAGCCCTCTCTCCCCTATATAAGCCGCAGCCCCGGCCCCCCTCCTCGACCCCTCTTCCCCACGCCGTCACGCCGCCTCGCCCTGACTATGTTCCTCGCCGGAGCACGCACAGGAGACACCCCGGCACCCTACCGCGCCACCCCACTCCTCGCTACACCACCCGACGCCACCAGCAGCCACGCCACTGCCCTCGCAACCCATTTTTTCCTAAAGGCCCTGAGCTCCTCGCCCCACGCCACCGCTTCGCCTCACCGGAACTCCGAGCAGGAGCCGAAGCTCCCTGTTCTCCCGTGCTCGCCCCGACACCACACTCGCCTCGCCGTCGCCACCAATCGACGGAGGAGCTCCGCCGCCGTCCTCCCAAACCATCGGACGGCGCCGAGACCCGCCGGAGCCGCCGCCCCGACTCCACCACCACTTCTCTGCCACGCCGGAGAAGCCCCTGCAGACCCTCCCCACGGTGAGCCAACCCCATCTCTCCCTCCTCCATCCGATCTGTTTTTGATGGCTAGGATTAGATACCATGTACTCCTTCTGTTTTTAGTTGAGAACCGAGCCAGTTTTACTTCACTTACTATTTAGCCAAGAGGTTTTACTTACATACCGGCCATTTTCTGGTTATCCCCGCAACACACACCCCCTTAGCGAATCAGGAGCTGACACGTACCCCCTCCCGTTCACTAGTTAGCTTAGTCTGTTTTTCAGTTTTAATTAAAAAACAGAGAGAGTTCCAATTTTGTTTCCTCCATGAATTTTGATCCAGAACTCCAATGGAGTTGAATCTTTTTCCAGTAGATCACAATTGTTCTGTAGTTTTCGAAAACTTATTATTTGCCTATGTTTGAAATTTCAAAATTTGAATTAGATCAGATTTAGTTTAAATCTTGTTTTGCTTATTCTAGGAGTTTAAAAATAGCTTTTAATTTGATTCTTTTTTGCTTCTCCTTCCTAGTGATCATATCTTTCTGTAGTTTAATTTTCAAAAAAAATTTAAATATTTTTAGTTGGGGTTTTATCAAAAACAGATTCTTTTTTGCTTATGTTAAGTCATTTTCTTCACTTTATGCAATAGTAGCTTTATGCCAGTGATGTTTTCTTACGTGTTAATGATTATAGTGCTTATGGTGTGTATTTGTTTGTATCGATAGATCACCCGGAGTGCGAAGCGTGCTACTTAGAAGCGCTCGATAACGACAACTATCAGCAAGGCAAGTCATTTGATCATGTATTACCTATGTTTTATGCATTGTAGTTCTACCCTTCAAACACCATATTGCATGCTGAGTAGGTACTTGGAAACATTGGTTACTTGTTGTAGTATCAGGTGGTAGGCACCCAACAACCCTGTTACTTGGGCCGGTACGACAAATTTTATATTGCTATGCTTGTGTAGACGGGGTTCTGGTTGAGAGTTTATCATGAGTGATGCGAGAATAATTTAATAACCAATACCGATTAAGACAAGACTTTTCAAGACCTCGGGAAGCAAATGCAACTCTGGGTGAAGGACGGTTTAGATGGGCTCAATGGAGAAACCAGTGGACCACCCGAGATGCATGGAGATATGCCATGACATCTTGCGGAAAGCTTCACCCAGGCTCGAAGGGATGGACGGAGGCTTCAAGAACCAAGGCTTACCTGCATAGCGACAAGTCATTATGGGCTCTGGCTTGGTTGGACAACGCGGCGACTCTGGACAGGCGGTGCTAGCAGATGTAGAAGAATAGTAGGATTGGATGGGCACCTACAGGGGATCAGATGGACCCGTTGAAAGACCATGTTTTGATCATCCGGTCTTCAAACACCCCGAAGTGCGAGGACGTACCCGGAGGCGATCAAATTTTGTGGGGAACGTGTGCAAAACTCTGCAGAGTGCCCAAACCTAATCGATTAGCCATGTCCACGGTCATGGACAACTTGAGCCGAAGGCATTGAAATTTTCCTGATCTCTCAACACAATTTAAAAATGATGGGGGAATTATCGACAACTCGGGTACGATAATTGGTTGGCGGAACCATCTCGTTAACAACAAACAATGTAGCAATGTTTTGCTTTTAGCCCTCTCTTGATGTAGGAGAAAACTTTCTTTTCGCCAAAAACTTATAGCCCCACCTGCCATATATGCATGTAGAATAGTTGGTTATTATTTCACCCCCTCTCTTTGATGACTTGCTGGCATATTCCATATGCTTACCTACACGGCTACAACGTATCATGTTGCAGAGTATTTTTCCGACCAGGAGTGAGCCTACTATCTACGCTCGGTAATATGCCCTGGAGTAGGATGGACTCGTCTACCTTTGAAGCTTCCGCTAGTCTTTGTTAGTTATCTCATGAGATGGCCTTCAGCCACTTTATTGTAATCCATTATTGTAATAAAGTACTCAATATGAGATTTCGATTAATAAAGTTGTGTGATTGAACTCTTGATATATACACCGATGTACTGTGTGTACCAGCATGATCTTGGGATGGTACGGAAACACCAAAGACTTGGCCGTTTCAGGTCGGGTCGCTACATGTTGTTGTTGTTGTTGTTGTTGTTGTTGTTGTTGTTGTTGTTGTTGTCGTCGTTGTTGTCTTTGTTATTTTTTTGCCGTCATTTTCGTCGTCATCGTCGTCTTCGTTGTTGTTGTTGTTGTTGTTTTTCTTGGTGCTATTGTTGTTCCTGTTGTTGTTCATGTTCTTGTTGTTGTCTTCGTCATCGTTGTCTTGGCTGTTCATGTTGTTGATGTTGTTGTTGTTGTCTTCGTCATCGTCCTCGTTGTGTTTGGTTGTAGTTGTTGTCGTTGATGTCGTTGTTGTCGTTGTAGTCGCTATTGTCGCCGTTGTTGTTGTTGTTGTTGTTGTTTCTGTTGTTGTTCTTGTTGTTGTTGTTGTTGTTGTTCTTGTTCTTGTCGTTGATGTCGCTTTTGTCATTGTTGTCGCTATTATCGTTGTTGTTGTTGTTGTCGTTGTTGTCGTTGTTCTCGTCATTGTAGTTGTTTTTCTCATTCTTGTCGTCGTCTTATTTGTTGTTTTGTTGTTGCTATTGTTGTTGTTGTTGTTGCTGTCATTGTTGTTGTTGTTGTTGTTGTTGTTGTTGTTGTTGTTGTGGC
>NC_058518.1:207722462-207727462 GCF_904849725.1 Hordeum vulgare subsp. vulgare
TTCCTACCCAAAGGCCATGTCATGCCTGCAAACCTGTACCAGTCGGACAAAATACTTCGTGTACTTAAGATGCCCTATGAGAAGATAGATGCATGTGAGAAAGGATGTGTCTTATTTAGGAAGGAGTACGCACACTTGGACTATTGTCCCAATTGCGAGTCTTGCAGGTATCTTGTGGTAGACAACGGTATGGGTGAGAAGAGGCAGACCAAAGTCGCAGTTAGTGTTCTTCGGTATATGCCAATCGTACCAAGACTTCAACGTCTTTTCATGGTCGAAGAGACAGCCAGACAGATGACATGGCACAAATTGGGCAAAAGAACCGAACTAGATGCAGATGGGAATAAGATGATGGTACACACATCGGATGGGGAAGCGTGGAAACATTTCAATGGATTGCATCAGGATAAAGCGGCAGATCCAAGAAATCCTCGAGTCTGCGCCGCCACGGATGGTTTTAATCCCTTCCGCATGACGGCAACCCAATACAGTTGTTGGCCTGTATTTGTCATTCCACTGAATCTCCCCCCCCCCCGGGCAGATTATGCAAAGAAAGAACATATTTCTAACGTTGATAATTCCAGGGCCCAATTATCCGGGGAAGAATATGAATGTGTACCTGCAACCGCTTAAGGATGAATTGGAAGAAGCTTGGGAAAATGGGGTCAAGACATACGATGCCGCTAGAAAAGAAAACTTCAAAATGCATGTGTGGTACATGTACTCTATGCATGACTTGCCAGCGTATGCGCTATTCTCTGGATGGTGTGTGCATGGAAGGTTCCCGTGCCCCCAATGCAAGGCAGCTCTTCAGTTTCATTGGTTGAAGGAGGATCGGAAGTATTCTTGCTTTGACTTGCATAGACAGTTCCTGCATACTGACCATCAGTTCAGAAAAGACAAGAAGAACTTTACCAAAGGTAAAGTTGTCAAAAACTTGGCACCACATGCGTTCACAGGCCAACAGATCCTGGATCAGTTAAACGCCCTCGAGCCTGATCCAGAGCGTCCAGGGTATTTCAAGGGGTATAATTCAAAACACGCCTGGACTCACAAGCCATGCTTCTGGGATCTGCCGTACTTCAAAGACCTCCTTCTTCCACGCAATATCGACATGATGCACACTGAAAAGAATATCGGAGAGGCTATTTTTGGTACATTGTTCGACATAGATGGGAAGACAAAGGATAATATTAAGGCTAGAGTCGATCAAGAGACACTATGTCATAGACCGTTACAAAACATGCGAGAAGGCAAAGGAAAGCAGAAGTGGTCGAAGCCAAAGGCCTGGTTCAATCTTGGAAGGCCAGCTATAAGGGAAATTATCTTGTGGGTCCAAATGCACTTGATGTTCCCCGATGGGTATGCAGTGAATCTAAAGAGGGGAGCGAGTCTTGAAAAATTAAAAATCTTTGGTCTCAAGAGTCATGATTGGCACATATGGCTAGAGCGGGTAATGCCGGTGATGTTACGTGGCTTTATTCCTGAGGAGTTTGCACCGGAGTTGTTGTGCAAGTTAGAGAAGATCTTTCCACCGGGCTTCTTTAATCCAATGCAGCATTTGATTTTACATCTACCGACCGAGGCAAGATTGGGTGGGCCGGTGCAAGATCGTTGGTGCTATGCAACTGAGAGGATGCAGAAGACCCTTCGAGCTAAATGTAAAAATAAGCGTAGAATTGAAGCATCGGTGGCTGAGGCATTCATTACCGAGGAGGTGGCAAACTTTGTGACAGCACACTACGAAGCCAAAAATCATCATTTGCATAATCCGAAGCCTCGGCACAATGATGGAGACCCTAAAAAGGTGGGTCCAACCTCAGCCTATTCAAAGGGAAGCTCGCACCAGCCGGTGCTTCGAAACCAATAACGTTGGATATCGAAGAATGGCGGAACATTTCTTTGTATATCTTCAACAACCTAACAGAAGTGCGGCCGTACATCGAGTGAGTTCTCGACACATTTCCCCGTAACTTCTAATTCATTTGAACTGCTCTTATTCCCAGATATTTCAAACAGCTGTTACGTCGTCAAATTCTCGGATGGAGCGGTGATCGAAAATGATTCCGTCGAAGAGTATGAGCTTCTATCAAAGACAGGAGGCGGCTATCCCGGTTTCATCTCTTGGTTCAAACAAACGGTAATTATCAATAATGGACCATTTCATTCTTGGTCTAACTTGTGGCTAATGCAACAACCGTTTCGTATTAAACTTGTAGGCTAATTCAGAGTCTATGGACGCCGAATTGAGACAAGTCGCTAATGGTTTTGACTATAAGGTCCGTTCATTTGAGAAATACAACATCAACGGGTATCTCTTTCGTACCTTTGGCAAAGAGCTATCTATGCCCGACCGGAAATCTACAAATTGTGGTGTCTCTGCTATCGGCGAAGGTGTTATCGAGTATTATGGAAGAGTTGAAGCAATTTATGAACTTCAATTCTATGGTGAAAACCCACCGAACGTCGTAGTCTTCAAATGTTATTGGTTCCAGCCGAAGGAGACTAGAAGGACTCATGAACATATAGGACTAGTCGAAATCAATCCAAACACCCATTTAGATGTTCCCGATGTCTATATTACGGCTCAACAGGCAACCCAAGTTTTCTACCTACCGTGGGCATGCCAAACGGATAAGAATCTGGAAGGTTGGTATGTTGTTTATGAAGTGCCGCCACATGTCAGACCACCTCTCCCAAATGAACAGGATTATGAACCTCACATTAACCCAGACACATATGATGGAGAATTCTTCCAAGAAGCACGTCTTTCCAAGAAACGTTTCAAGAACCGCCGTGCTTCATCCAAGAACATGGAAGTAGACAGCGACAATGAATCCGACTCCAGCCCTGAGCCGGAACCAGAAGACCTGGAACTCGTAGAGGTTACTGATGCAGATGACCTGTCAATGCTTCAACGATTAAAGGAAAGCCTTTCACAACTTCACGCCGTTGAACCCGATGAGCACGTCATTCATGAAGACATGCGTGATAGTGATGATGATGATGCATTTATTGATGATGATTATTAGTTTGTAAGATTCAAAACTTAAATTATATATATTTTAATATTTACTATTCATGTACATATTATTATTCATGTCAGTCATTCAATTTTTTTATGTTGTACTAATTTCTTTTAATCTTTATCATGGCAGGTGTTGAAAGATGGTGGGCGTGGGTCGAGAGCCTTCTCCAGGGCAACCGTCTCCATACGAAGCCGGCGCGAGCAACCGTGGTGTTTCTCCTCCTTGATGACCACTACGGTAAGTTTCTCCTCCAAACTTAGCTTGTTTTCCTCTAAAATGAGATAATTAGCCAATTTAGCTCAAAAAAGACATAATTAGGTAATTTAGCTCCAACAAGAGGAGAAGAGGAGAAGAAATAGGCAAAATGAAAAGAAAGAAGAAGAAGAGATGAAGAAGAAGAGAAGAAGGAGGAGGAGGAGGAGGAGGAGGAGGAGAAGGGAGGAGGAGGAGGAGAAGGAGGAGGAGGAGAAGGCCTATCCTTCTCCTCCTCCTCCTCCTCCTCCTCCTTCTTCTTGATTTCTTCTTCTTCTCCTCTTCCTCCTCTTTCTTCTTCTTCTCCTCCTCCTCTTTCTCCTCCTCCTCCTCTTTCTTCTTCTTCTCTTCCTCCTCTTTCTTCTCCTCCTCATTCTTCTTCTTCTCTACCTCCTCTTTCTCCTCCTCCTCCTCTTTCTTATTCTTCTCCTCCTCCTCTTTCTTATTCTTCTTCTCCTCCTCTTTCTCCTCCTCCTCTTTCTTCTTCTCCTCTTCCTCCTCTTTCTTCTTCTTTTCCTCTTCCTCCTCTTTCTTCTTCTTCTTTATTTCTTCTTCTTCTTCTACCATAATAAGCTCAAAATGAAAAGAAAGAAGAAGAAGAGATGAAGAAGAAGAGAAGAAGGAGGAGGAGGAGGAGGAGGAGGAGAAGGGAGGAGGAGGAGGATAAGGAGGAGGAGGAGAAGGCCTATCCTTCTCCTCCTCCTCCTCCTCCTCCTCCTCCTTGTTCTTCTTGATTTCTTCTTCTTCTCCTCTTCCTCCTCTTTCTTCTTCGTCTCCTCCTCCTCTTTCTCCTCCTCCCCCTCTTTCTTCTTCTTCTCTTCCTCCTCTTTCTTCTTCATCTCCTCCTCCTCTTTCTTCTTCTTCTCTTCCTCCTCTTTCTCCTCCTCCTCCTCTTTCTTCTTCTTCTCCTCCTCCTCTTTCTTCTTCTTCTTCTCCTCCTCTTTCTCCTCCTCCTCTTTCTTCTTCTCCTCTTCCTCCTCTTTCTTCTTCTTCTCCTCTTCCTCCTCTTTCTTCTTCTTCTTGATTTCTTCTTCTTCTTCTACCATAATAAGCTCAAAATGAAAAGAAAGAAGAAGAAGAGATGAAGAAGAAGAGAAGAAGGAGGAGGAGGAGGAGGAGGAGGAAAAGGCCCCTGGCCTTCTCCTCCTCCTCCTCCTCCTCCTCCTCCTCCTTCTTCTTGATTTCTTCTTCTTCTCCTCTTCCTCCTCTTTCCTCTTCTTCTCCTCCTCTTTCTTCTTCTTCTTCTACCATAATAAGCTCCAAATGAAAAGAAAGAAGAAGAAGAGATGAAGAAGAAGAGAATAAGGAGAAGGAGGATGAGGAGGAGGAGGAGGAGGAGGAGGAGAAGGGAGGGGGAGGAGGAGGAGGAGGAGGAGGAGGAGGAGAAGGCCAAGGACCTTCTATCCTTCTCCTCCTCCTCCTCCTTCTTCTTGATTTCTTCTTCTTCTCCTCCTCCTCCTCTTTCTTCTCCTCTTTCATATTATCCTTGCTTTAATTAACCCAACAATGACATAGTTAGCCCATTTAGCTCCAAAATACCGTAATAAGCTCAAAATGGCATAAGAACCTTGGTTAGCTCATGAATATTATATACATAGCTTCTTTTCCTCTAAAATGACATAATTGGAATATATAGCTCAAAAAGAAGGAGAAGGAAGAAGAAGAGGAAGAAGAGAAGAAGAATAGAAGGAGAAGGAGAAGAAGAAGGAGGAGGAGGAG
>NC_058518.1:207732462-207742462 GCF_904849725.1 Hordeum vulgare subsp. vulgare
GTTGATCGGCTCCCTCGAGAAACCAATGGATGACCCGGGATGCTGGAGACGACCATGACATCTTGCGGAATGCTTCACCCAGGCTCAAAGAGACGGACGGATATTTTCAAGACCCAAGGCTTACCTGCATAGCCACAAGTCATTATGGGCTCTGGCTTGGTTGGACAACATGGCGACTCTTGATAGGCGGTGCTAGCAGATGTAGAAGAACGGTAGGAATGGATGGGCACCGACAGGGATTTAGAGGGACCCGTTGAAAGACCATGTTTTGATCATCCGGTCTTCAAAGACCCTGAAGTGCGAGGACATACACGTAGGCGATCAAATCTTGTGGGGAGCGTGTGCAAAACTCTGAAGAGTACTCAAACCTAATCGATTAGTCCTATCCACGGTCATGGACAACTTGAGCCAAAGGAACTGAAGTTATCTGAAATTCTCAACACAAATAATAATATTGATGTGGGAATTATTGAAAACTCGGGTACGAGAACTGGTTGGCGGAACCATCTCATTAACAACCAACCTTGTAGTAATATTTTGCTTTTAGCCCCTCTTGTTGTAGGAGAAAATTTGGTTTACGCTAAAAACTTACAACACCACCTGCCATATATGCATATAGTATAGATGATATTTTACCCCCTCTCATATGTGACTTTCCGGCATATTCAATATGCTGACCTACACGGCTGCAACGTCTTATGTTGCAGATATTTTTCTTCGACGAGTAAGAGCACGATTCAGGGTTACGGTCTACACTCAACTTGCCGTTGGTGTTTATTGGGACTCCACTCCCTTGACTGCTTCCGCTGAGATATTTAAGGTATATATCAGTTTTACGCTATTTACATGTGATTGTACTTTGATATATACATTGATGTACTGTGTGTGCCAGCATACTGATCCAGGGATGGCACAGAAACACAGAGGCTTGACTCGTTTTGAGTCGGGTCGCTACAGAAATGGTATCAGAGCACATGTTGACTGTAGGACGTGACCCTAGAAACTGGAAATTTCTTAGGAAAGGATCTCTCAAAATTTCTATTTTTCAAGAATACCTTTTACTTCTCATCTCTTCCGATTTCATCAGACGTTCCCTCTCACCTCAAATAGTTAGACAACGCCCTTTCCCCTTTGACCACGTGAAGGATCAACCGACTCCCACTTCAAAGTTTAAGAGGATTTCATCATGCAGTTGAAACTGCACCAATTGAAGACTCTCAAGACCCGAAGAATTCGAAGACCCTGAAGCGTTCGAATATTTATATGACCATTAGAAGTCCAAACCCCTGTTATATACCCACGTTAGATACGATGATTTGTGAGCCGTCATTGGTGTGTGTTTTCCGACGGCCACAAATAAAACCTATCGTCAAAAATATTGTTTGTATTGTGTGTATCTCCCTCCCTCTCTTACCCGTCTCATCCCCAAAACCTCAATCCTACCAGATGGAGTATGAAGCTGGACTTGTACTCTCTGGACCAATGACCCAGTTGGAGGCTGATATATGGACTCAAAACATGGAGAACCACTTCGGGAGCAACTTGATCTCAAGGAAGTATGAAGTGGAACACGCTCTTTAGTACTTTACACAAAGTGCTGCAATCTGGTGGAAAATGCACCATGCCACACAAGGATTTAGTGGAGCAGAAACTTGGGACGAATTCAAGAACACTCTGTTAAGATCCCGACTTATTCAGAAGTGCTATGACAATCCGAAGGAGAAGACTTGTGCATGCAAGATCTGTGGAGAAATAGGACACACCCAGGAAGAACACAAGGATGGATGCACTCATTGTGAAGAAAATCACCCAGCTGAGGAGTGCCCAAGTAGTCAAGTGACATATTTCCTTTGTGAAGGAGCCACCCACTACCCAGATCAGTGTCACATTTACCCCAAGGTGCAACAAGTTGTCAAGCAGCATAAAGATGCAGTGAAGGAAACCCTCAAGAAGAAGATTCGAGAAGAACATGTGATGAACGAATATATTGAAGACCCTGATGGACAAGGTCTGACCAGATTTTTCTCCAATGCATGCTACTCATGTGGAGAAGAAGGACATTACTCACAGGATTGCACGAAGAGAAGCCAAGAGTATCTGGGAAACTTCCTGATGGAAAAAGTGGAGTTTGATCCACTAGAAATAGAAGAACTGGCCAAAATAAAGGAGTCCGGAAAGAAGAAAAAGTACCCTCGGAAGAGCCAAATCTCTGTAGATATAGACCTGAGTCATTTCAGATGTTACAAGTGCATAGAATTTGGCCACTACAAATACATGTGCTCAGGAAGGAAGCCGGAAATCCAAGGAGCAAAAGCAAACGCTAAGAAGCCTCGAGACTTGTCAGAACTCATTTGCTTTCGTTGTAAGGAAGCAGGACATTATGCTAGTGATTGTCCACAAAGGAAGAAGGCTAAAATGGAGTAGATAAGTTTTGACAGTGGCAATAAGTGGAACCCGAAGCACTCTTGTTTTTGATGAGATCATGGAGTTAATTTTTTTTGTAACAGAAGTCCCTGAGATTGTAATAACATCATGAATAAACGGAATTTATTGTCTCATGATTGCCTATGTTGAAACTGTATGCGTTGTTTCTCTTCGAACAAAGATCTCTGAACAATTATGACGATATGAGAAAATATGGTCTATGGAGGCATGAGTATAATTCATTTTAAGTGTGGTAGTAATCGGTAAACCCACAGGATCCACTGAGTAGGAATGTGCCATAACTACCAAGGAGACATATACATTCCTCTGAGTACCTATTTACTGACACCTGTAGATGACAACTCTCTACGAGTCATTCCTCAAGGGCCCAGGAACGATCATGACCCTCACCAGTGATCATGATTACCCAAAAATCCTGAAGGACATGATGAAGCACATTCATCTTGAAGGAGATGCAGTCTACAAAGGCTACCCGTTCATGGAAAGTGGAGTAGAACTTTGGTATGTGGAAGTACACCTCCACCATGTGAAAGGAGTTTGTCCAAAGACTATGGGGCAATACTTTTTCATTTCACGTGTACCACGAGCAACCTTCTTTGACGCTATTCGTGAAGCTGCCATGGAAGCCATACGTCATATTGGAGCGATACTTGAAGCAAGACTCCGTCATACCCAGGAATACCTGAGTGAAGTGCATGCGGAGATGATGGAGATGAAGCTCATGACCACCATGATGAAGAAAAAGATGGATGATTTCAAGGAGCACCTCGGAAAGTTCGAGTGGAACTAAAGTATCCCCAAGGGAGACGAATGAATAAAGTTGGCAGAAATGCTCGACCATACCGAACAATGTGGATGGCAGCATTTGTAATAGAGTACTTTTGAATTGGAGTTTTTGATAAGAAATTAAGGATGTAATAAAGGATTGATTATGAAATGAGTATGATTTATGGATGAACCAATACATTTTCATGGTAAACACACAAATGAAAAGTATCCCACAGAATGGAGTGTGTACCAAAAATAAGTCCAAGGATTTTTATTATATGATGGTTACCCCAAGAGTATGATGGAATGAAACACTATGGAAATTTAAAGGCGGAGTAATTCCAAGTATGCCTGAAAATCCACAGACCCCGGGACTAATAAGGATCAAGTACTATCTTTTTAGAGAAGGAAACTTGTTTCAGCAAATGTTTTCTTAGGAGCATACGAAAACCCGAGAGTTGTGAAGATACGATAGATGTTTTGTTGAGCTTGCAGAACCAATGGATTATCCCAACTTCGTTCCTAGACAAGAGATATTCTGCAATGCTTGTGAGGATGCCCAAGTGTTAGAATACGAGATTCACTAAACCTTATACAAGTAATGATTTCAGTGCGACATGGCTTGGCCACCATGATGACTTACTATTATCATTCTCTTGCTATTCGGAATGGTAAATCTGAGAGACTTACCCATAGTGAGAGACGACGTTCTTTGAAGCTTTTGTTTAAGCCTTAGAATGGTATAAGAAAAGCCCATGTACATGGCACTTGTTGTCACGCGTAAGAAATTTTACGGTGAGGATGAAACCAAGACCCCTCTCTCTGCAGGATAACCACAAATGGTAGACCACCATGAGAAGCATCGATAGGTTGTTTAGAATTGACCGTGAGACTGTCAGTTAAGAAGACCCAGTAACGGAAGAATGTTATATCAATAGAAGAACCCTCGATTTTGATGGAAACGTTATGAATATAACGAAAGAGCTTCACCACAGGAGTTAGTACGAAGACTGTGAGGAGTCAGATGCCAAAACCCCATAGGATTGTTAAAATCTTAAGGGACCAGTATCTCTCATTTTAAGTGTGGTAGTATCCCACCTTGCCGGAGGTTGGATTTGTTACAAGACCCCCAAACCCTAACCTTTCTTTCTAGCCCCTCCCAATCTCGAGGACGAGATTCATTTTAAGTGTGGTAGGTTTGTAACATCCCAAATTTTGGAATGTTAATAAAATTATTAGATTGATTGTTTGTTTGTTTGAGTGATTGAAACTTGAGTGAAATTTGAAACTTTTCAAAAAAAACATTTGAATGAGAGGGAATGAAATGACTTTCCCGTTTCCTGTGAGTTCAAATTCATTTTTTTAAAACCAGCGAGAGGAGATAGCATGACTTCTTCAACTACAAAGAATTTGAACCAAGGTGGCACTTGAATTTCCTTTCGATTTTTCCTTTGCATTTTGTTTTCTTCTTCACTCAAGAAACGCCGGGGAATAATATTCTGTGAAACAGAAAAGAGAAGAGGAACATGACCCTCCAAAGCCAAGGGCATTTGTTGAAGTATTTTGAGCCAAGAATATAAAATATATTTGAGAAAATATTAGCAAAAAGAAAATAAAGCTTTTAGGGATTTTCTGGAAAAGATTTTTTTTGAAGTATTTATTTTGGCCGTGAAAAAATGTCCATCTTTTTGAATTTATTTTTCTGAAAATTTTAATATATTATACCCCTATATTCCAAGGATATTCTATTTCCTTTTAATCGTATTAATTCCTGTTTTAATAAAAAGCGAAAGAGATCTCTTATTTTAGGAATGTACTTGGGCCACGTTAGGAAACCAATCTGGCCCAATCCCACCTTCTTCTTCCTCCTCACGAGCTTCCTTCTGTGGCCATGGCAGAAGCTTCCCAGGAAGCTTCCCTCCTCCGATTCGCGGGCTACACTTCCTTCCCGAGCCTCCCACCACCCCTATAAGAACGCCCCTCCTCTCCTCGTTACATTTTCCCCATTAGCTCGCCCTCTCCGTGCCCGTAGCCACGACGCCCCACCATTGTTGTTCATGCAAGGAGCCGAACAGAAGAACGCCCAGGAGCCCCTTCCTCGCCTCCGGGACCCCCTCCGTCGTTCTCCCTCCCCGCTGGCGACCTCCCCACCTCGCCGGAGCAGCTACCTCGCCGGAGTTCTTCCTCTCTGTCACCCATGGTGAGATTCACGAAATCCCGTATTGCAGTTTTTTCAGAAAATTGCAATCTTAGAAAATTCATATCTATTAGTCTATAACTCCGAATTAGGTGATTCTTTTTGCGTTGGATCACAAATTCTGGATCACAAATTCTATGTAGTATCTGTAGATATATAATTTGTCTACGTTTGGATTTATAAAATTTGAATTAGATCAGATTTGATTTAAATCTTGTTTTGCTTATACCGGGAGTTTAAAAATAGCTTTTAAATTGATTCTTGTTGCTGCTGCTTCCTATTGATCATATCTTTCAGTAGTTTAAGCTTAAATTGTTTTTAAATATTTTTACTTAGGGTTTTAAGAAAAACAGATTCTATTTTAGCCTTTTTTGTTTTCTTGCTATTTCTATTGTATTAATTGTTCTTAATTTGTTGTTTTTGTAATTGTGACAAGTTATATTTTGTTTTTGATATTTACCAGTAACTTTTCAACAACAACAAAATTTTATTTTATTTACTCTTATTTGTTTGCATGGAATCAATTCTAGTTCTATATTAACTTGCGAATTGATTGCATTGCTAGTTTGATTCCCTATTTTGAAAATACTTATAAAATAATATTGTTTTGTAAATTTTACTTCTATTATCTTAGTTATTTTATATTTTGTTTTGTGTTATTTTTTCTATATTAGTGTTTTATTTTCATTTAGAACAAAAACTATATAGTGTTTGATGTAGTAGAAGGCTTCCTAGCTTCTTTGAAGTTTCCTTTGGATTTTATCCGCTCTCTCTTATTGATTTTTGATTGCATCAAGTTTTATTGCTGTTTGTTAATTGATCTCTAGAATGATTGCTAGTGTGAGTGCTTATGTGAATACTATGTTTGATTATATAGATTTCATCGGAGAGTGACGAATAGTTCTATCACGTATTTCCCGAGAACGAAAATTCTTCTTCGTCAACATCACGAGGCAAGTCATTTGATCATGTATCACCTATGTTTTACGCATCGTAGTTCTACCATCCTATGCCCAATTGCATGCTAAGTAGGTACTTGGAAATTATGGTTACATATTGTAGTATCATGTGGTAGGCACCCCACAACCCCGTTACTTGGCCCGGGACGACAAATTCCATATTGCTATGCTTGAGTAGACGGGATTCTGGTTGAGAGTTTATCACGAGTGATGCGAGACTACTTTAATAAGCAAGACCGGTTAAGTCAAGACTTTTCAAGACCTCGTGATGCAATGCAACTCTGGGTGAAGGACGGTTTATCGGCTCCCTGGAGAAACCAGTGGATGACCCGGGATGCTGCAGACGGCCATGACATCTTGCGGAATGCTTCACCCAGGCTCAAAGAGATGGACGGATATTTTCAAGACCCAAGGCTTACCTGCACAGCCACAAGTCATTATGGGCTTTGGCTTGGTTGGACAACGCGGCGACTCTGGACAGGCGGTGCTATCAGATGTAGAAAAACGGTAGGAATGGATGGGCACCGACAGGGATTCAGAGGGACCCGTTGAAAGACCATGTTTTGATCATCTGTCTTCAAACACCCTGAAGTGCGAGGACATACACGGAGGCGATCAAATCTTGTGGGGAACGTGTGCAAAACTCGGCAGAGTACTCAAACCTAATCGATTAGTCATGTCCACGATCATGGACAACTTGAGCCAAAGGAACTGAAGTTATCTGAAATTCTCAACAGAAATAATAATATTGATGTGGGTATTATTGATAACATGGGTACGAGAATTGGTTGGTGGAACCATCTCGTTAACAACCAACAATGTAGTAACATTTTGCTTTTAGCCCTCTCTTGATGTAGGAGAAAACTTGCTTTTCGATAAAAACTTATAGCCCCACCTGCCATATATGCATATAGTATAGATGATTACTTTTCACCCCTCTCTTATGTGACTTGCCGGCACATTCAATATGCTGACCTACAAGGCTGCAACGTCTTATGTTGTAGATATATTTCTTCGACGAGTAAGGGTACGATCAGGGTTACGGTCTACACTCAACTTGCCGTTGGCGTTTATTGGGACTCCACTCCCTTGACCGCTTCCGCTTAGATATTTAAGGTATATATCAGTTTTATATATACATTGATGTACTGTGTGATTGTAAGTTTTAGCGTAAAGCAAATTTGGATTGTAAGTTTTAGCGTAAAGCAAATTTTCTCCTACAACAAGAGAGGGCTAAAAGCAAAATGTTACTACATTGTTGGTTGTTAACGAGATGGTTCCGCCAACCAGTTCTCGTACCCGAGTTGTCAATAATTACCGTCATCAAATATATTTAATGGTGTTGAGAAATCCAGATAACTTCAGGTCCTTTGGCTCAAGTTGTCCATGACCGTGGACACGGCTAATCGATTAGGTTTGAGTACTCTGCAGAGTTTTGCACACGTTCCCCACAAGATTCGATCGCCTCCGTGTATGTCCTCGCACTTCAGGGTGTTTGAAGACCGGATGATCAAAACATGGTCTTTCAACGGGTCCCTCTGAATCCCTGTCGGTGCCCATCCATTCCTACTGTTCTTCTACATCTGCTAGCACCGCCTGTCCAGAGTCGCCGCGTTGTCCAACCAAGCCAGAGCCCATAATGACTTGTGGCTGTGCAGGTAAGCCTTGGGTCTTGAAAATATCCGTCCGTGTCTTTGAGCGTAGGTGAAGCTTTCCGCAAGATGTCATGGCCGTCTCCAGCATCCCGGGTCATCCACTGGTTTCTCCAAGGAGCCGATCAACCGTCCTTCACCCAGAGTTGCATTGCATTACGAGGTCTTGAAAATCTTGACTTAACCGGTCTTGGTTATTTATTTATCCTCGCATCACTCGTCTTATGCACTCAACCAGAATCCCGTCTACTCAAGCATAGCAATATGAAATTTGTCGTCCCGGGCCTAGTAACGGGGTTGTTGGGTGGCTACCACATGATACTACAATATGTAACCATAATTTCCAAGTACCTAGTCAGCATGCAATTGGGCATAGGATGGTAGAACTACGATGCATAAAACATAGGTGATACATGATCAAATGACGTGCCTGGTATTACTTGATAAAGATAGTTGCTCTCATAATCCTGATAATTCTACTCGCCACACTCCGAGGAATCTATCGTAAAAAAATAGCATTCAATAAACATTCATGCCAAAAAGGAAGAACCAAGAGAACATAACAACAAAGCATGTCTTGGTGCAAAATAACAACGTACTAAGGTTTAATAAAAAAATAGGGCCTTATGGTGTTGTACAAGGAACGGTGAAAGGGGTCAACTCAAAAGAGTCAAAGGTTGATCAACTATCGCTATATAAGCTCGACTTGCATACACTATGGGAGATGATAAAAAATATTGGGAGAACAACATGAATGTTGTTTGACAAATAGTATAAGACATAAGAATTTATTTGTAGAAAGAATTTCTTGAAATGGAGCACTACAACTACAACACAAGTTATAGTGAATTGAATTATGAATTGAATTTGCATTCAGAAGGACAAAAGAAGTTGAACTGAAGTACTTCGGTTATGTACAAAAATATATGACATGAGTATTTAGGGGTAAAAGGAATCAATTGAAAAGGTGTTACGATTTGCAAGTTAAGATCAAATGAATGTTCGAATACAAAATTGAATCGCTCAAATTTGTAAGGTTCAAGGGTCAAAACTAATGATGTTACTGGATATAGGAGATCAATATGAACATGTAGAAAAAAAGGAATTACTAGATTTGAAATAGCGGATCAAAATATACAAATATTTCAATATAACATTGAATCGGCTTAGAACGATGTGAACACTTTTGGGCACTAATAGATAAATCTGATTTGATCAAAATTATAAGTTGAAAAGTTAAAACTAATGATACAAACGGGAATATTACTTTGATACGAATCCGACGCAATTGGATTCATCTAAAACGGAGCTACGGATAAAAGATATGATCAAAAGAAGTTTGAATATCAGTGTGAACAAATTTAGAAATTTGAAAATTTCAAAAAAGTTGATATGATAGGTTCAGCGGATAGGTGGGATGAAGATGAAACTCTAGGCGTTGGTTTCATCTAATTCGGATAAACGAGTAAAAAGTTATGGCTATTTAAAAAATCACGGCCAAGGTGTTTTACGGAATAAAAGTGCTACGTCTAAGAGAATTCTAGGACTAATGTGTAAATACGGAGACTAATTTATAAATCTAATTACTCTACCGTATACTAGTGTAGGAATACTAGTCTAGAAATAATAAACTACGGGAGTATAAAAAAATACAAAGAGAAATACCTTTAGAATGCAGAGTAAGAATTAATTCCAATAAGGAGACGACTTCGAGAAATCCCGCCGAAGAGAAGAGAATATTTTTATTTAATAAACCTAGTCAAACCAAAAGATTGATTTAACCCGAAATAGATGATTTTTGGATGCTCCTATGGGTCTATATTTATAGGTGGAAAGAAGGTCTAAAGGTCAATAGCTAGGCAATGTGGGACTAAACATATACGTAAAGTGGAGAAAAGGAGGGACCAAATGCCAATGGGCTAAGTAAATTTCGGCCAGCCCATAGCCAAGCTCGGATGAATAGTGTTTCCTGATGAATA
>NC_058518.1:207749962-207759962 GCF_904849725.1 Hordeum vulgare subsp. vulgare
ACAACAACAACAACAACAACAACAACAACGACGACGACGACGACGACAATGACGAGAACAACGAAGACGACGACAATGACAACAACAACCACAAGAACAACAACCACAACAACAACAATCACAACAATGACGACAACAACGACAAGGATGAGGATGATGACGACTTTGATGACGACGACGCCAACAACAACAACAGCAACAACAACAATAATAATAACAACAAGAACAACGAAAACAACAACGACGAAAACAACAATCATAACAAGGACAACAACAACAAAACCAACAAGAACAACAACGACGACGACGACAACTGTAGCGACCCGACTCAAGACGAGTCAAGCCTCTGGTGTTTCCATACCATCCCAAGATCATGCTGGTACACACATAGTACATAATGTATATATTCAAGAGTTCAATCACACACCTTTATTAATCGAAATCTCATAAAGAGTACTTTATAACAATAAAGGATTACAATAAAGTAGTTGAAGGCCATCTCATGAGATATCTAACGAAGACTAAGCGGAAGCATCAGGTAGACGAGTCCATCCGACTCCAAGGGCATGTCGCTCAGCGTAGAATCATAGCCTCACTCCTGGTCGGAAAAGTACTCTGCAACATGATACGTTGCAGCCGTGTAGGTCAACATATTGAATATGTCGGCAAGTCATCAAAGAGAGGAGTAAAATAATAATCAACTATCTCTACATGCATATTTGGCCGGTGGGGCTAAGTTTTGCATAAAGCCAGTTTTATCCTACAACAAGAGGGGTTGAAAGCAAAATATTACTACAATGTTTGTTGTTAACGAGATAGTTCCGCCAACCAATTCTCGTACACGAATAGTTGTTAACACCCACATCATTATTAAGTTGTGTCTAGAGTTCAGGGGAAATTCAATGCCTTCGGCTCAAGTTGTCCATGACCGTGGACACGGCTAATCGATTAGGTTGGGCATGCTGTAGAGTTTTGCACACGTTACCCACAAGATTTGATCACCTCCGGGTTTGTCCTCGCACTTCAGGGTGTTTGAAGACCGGATGATCAAAACATGGTCTTTCAACGGGTCCCTCTGAATCCCTGTCGGTTCCCATCCATTCCTACTGTTCTTCTACATCTGCTAGCACCGCCTGTCCAGAGTCGCCGCGTTGTCCAACCAAGCCAGAGCCCATAATGAATTGTGGCTGTGCAGGTAAGCCTTGAGTCTTGAAGTCTCCGTCCGTCTCTTCGAGCCTGGGTGAAGCTTTCCGCTGGATGACATGGCCTCTCCAGCATCCCGGGCATCCACTGGGTTCTCCAGGGAGCCGATCAACCCTCCATCACCCAGAGTTGCATTGCGTCCGAGGTCTTGAAAATATTGTCTTAGCCGGTCTTGATTATTATATCATCCTGGCATCACTCGCGATATACACTCAACCGATAACCCGTCTACTCAAGCATAGCATTAAGAAATTGTCGTCCCGGGGCCAAGTATCGGGGTTGTTGTGTGCCTACCACATGATACTACAACTTATACTAAAGTTTCCAAGTACCTAGGCAGCATGGAATTGGGCAAAGAAAGGTGATCTACCATGCATCGAAAACATAGGTAAAATAACATGAACAAAATGACTTGCCTTGATGATAGTTGTCTTGCCCGAGCGCTTCTAAGTAACACGCTTCGCACTTCGGATGATCTACCGATACAAACACAAAGCACACCATAAGCACTTCAATCAAGCGACAAGTAAAAATAACATCACAAGTAGGGATTTGCGAAAGCCTAAGCAAAAGAATTCGTCACGCGCCGGTATGGCAGAAACTTGTTTCTGTTGAAAACACCAGTAACAAATACTTAACAAAAATTGAAACTCCTACCACAGTAATATTTTATCAGTAGGAAGCAGTAGCAACAGGAATCAACTCAAAATAGTTTTTTAAACTCCTGGAATAGGCAAAACAAGGTTTAAACTAAATCTGATCTAACTTATATTTGAAAATTCGAAACATAGACAAATTATATGTTTTTAAAAACTACAGAAAAATTGGAGTCTACCGGAGCAAGAATCAATGTCATTGGACTTCGGGATAAAAAGTTGTGGCGAAAACAAAACAGAAACTTTTCTGTTTTTGCAAATAGGCAGAAAAAATGAAACTAATCTAGCTAACTAATGGGGGCACACGTGGCATGTTGTGATAGGCTGTGGGGGCGTTTGTCGCAACGTTAGGAGAAAACGGCCTATGGCTAGCAAAAACTACTGGCTAAAAGTATAAGTGAAATAAAACCGCTGGTTTTTCTAATCTAAACCGAAAGGTTATCCTAATATCTAATCTAACCCGTTGAGTAGAGATCTAAGGGCTATAAACGAAAAAAGGAAAACAACAGAGAGGGGAGGGAGAGCTATCGTGGCTGGGGCAGCTCCGGCGAGATGGCGTCGCCGGCGAGGGTGAGGGAGCTCCGGGGGGCGATGGAGATGACGGGGCGGGGCAGCGGTGCTCCTGAGGCGAAGGGGGGCCTCGGGCGGAGCGGAGAGGGGCCTGGGGCGCTGCTCCTGTAGGGCGGCCGAAGGTGGCAGAAGGAGCTGCTCCGGCGAGGTAGGCTCGGGCGGCGAGGGGACGGGGCGGGGTGGCGGCGAGGGTGGGAACGGGGCTGCGGCGAGGGTGGCAGTATTTATAGGCCAGGGAGGGCTTGGGGAAGGAAAGAGGAGAAGGGGTCGGGGAGGATCCCGAGTCCTGGGGGACTGCGGCTCGAGCTCGGGCAGAAGTAAGGAAGGGGGAGAAGAGGGATGACCGACGGGGGAGAGGGTCGGTCGCGGGGCCCAGCGGCCATAGAGAGGGAGGCGGTGGAGAGTGGGGCGGTCGACCGATAGTTAGGGGATTTAGATCCCGGTTGTGGGGGGATTTCGGCCCAAGTCTAAAAAGCGCTCGGCGGCAGCGGCTAACTTTCCTATTTTAAACCTTTTTCCGAAACAGAAAACAAAAACGAAATAAAAGGAAATAAATCAAAATATTAATATAGGGTATTATATACAAAAAAATTCAGAAAAATATCCTCTACCCGAATAACATTTTTCCAAAGCAAAAATAAAAACTAAAAAAAATGTGATTTTCAGAAATTCCCAAATTTGCTTTATTTCTTTTTGCAATTATTTTTGCAAATGAACTTTGGGTTTTCTTGGCTCAAATATTTCAGAAATTTGCGTGCACTTTGGAGGGTCATTTTCCTCCGCTCTCTCTCTTGCGTGCAAGAGAGTATTTCTCCGGGCTTTTTCTCGTGCGAGGAAAAATGGAAAATGCAAATCAAAGACGAAGGAAATTCACGTGCTAAATTTATTTCAAGCAATATGCATAGATTCGTAGCTACAATGTAAAACATTCCCAATTAGGAAAATTGGGATGTTACAAACCTACCCACCTTAAGATGAATCTCGCCCTCGAGATTCGGGTTGGCTAGAAAATAGGTGCGGGTGGTCTCGACGAAGATCTTCTTCTCGTTCCCAGGTGGCTTCTTCCTCGGTGTGGTGGCTCCACAACACCCTGCAGAACTTGATGACCTTGCTGCGGGTAACTCTGTCGGCAGTCTCGAGAATTCTGACGGGTTTCTCCTCATACGTCAGATCACTGTCAAGCTGTATGGCCTCTAGGGGCACTGTATCTCTCAACGGAACATCGGCCATCTCAGCGTGGCATTTCTTCAACTGGGAAACATGAAAGACATCATGAACTCCGAACAATCCTTCCGGCAGTTCCAGTTTGTATGCAACTTCGCCTCTACGTTCAAGAATTTTGTAGGGGCCAATGAAACGAGGTGCTAATTTTCGTTTCACACCGAATCTCTTGATTCCTCGAAGTGGAGACACCCGAAGATATGCTCGGTCTCCCACTTCGTACGTTACTTCCTTGCGTTTGCTGTCAGCATAACTCTTCTGCCTGGACTGAGCTATCTTGAGTCGGTCATGAATTAGCTTGACCTTCTCTTCAGAATCTCGGATAAGGTCGGGACCAAAAAGTTGTCGGTCTCGAACTCCATCCCACATCAACGGTGTTCTGCACCTCCTTCCGTACAGAGCTTCGAAAGGGGCCATCTTCAGACTGGTCTGGTAGCTGTTGTTGTATGAGAACTCGGCATAAGGTAAATTGTCATACCAACTAGACCCATAGTCTAGTGCGCAAGCTCTCAACATGTCCTCCAGAATCTGATTGACTCTCTCGGTCTGTCCATTTGTCTGCGGGTGAAAAGCTGTACTAAACTCCAATCTCGTTCCCAAGGTTTCATGAAGTTGGTGCCAAAATTTTGATGTGAACTGAGTCCCTCTATCTGACACAACGCTCTTCGGTACTCCGTGCAGACATACGATCCTCGTCATATATATCTTGGCCAGCTTGGCACTCGTGTAAGTAGTCTTCACCGGAATGAAGTGAGCTACCTTGGTCAAACGATCGACCACAACCCAAATAGAATCATAGCCAGAACAGGTCCTATGTAATCCTGTGATGAAGTCCATACCAAGATTTTCCCATTTCCACTCGGGTATCGGCAGAGGTTGGAGCAAACCTGCTGGCTTCTGATGCTCGGCTTTTACTCGCTGACAAACACCGCATATTGCTACGAACTCGGCAATGTCTTTCTTCAATCCTGTCCACCAGAAACTTTCTTTCAGATCCAGATACATCTTGGTGTTGCCGGGGTGTATCGAGTACGGGGAATCATGGGCCTCCTGAAGTATCAACTTTCTGAGCTCGGGATCATTGGGCACATAGATGCGATCCTCAAACCATAAAGTTCCGTGTTCATCCTCACGAAAACCTTTAGCCTTCCCGTCTTCCATTTTCTGCTTAATCTCAGCTATCTCTTTGTCTGATTTCTGTGCTTCGCGCATCTTTTCTGTCAAAGTGGACTGAATTTCCAGAGTGGCACCAAATCCTTTTGGAACTATCTCCAATTTGAGCTCTCGGAGGTCATCGACTAACTCCTAGGGTAATCCTCCCGCTGTGAGCGTGTTCACATAACTCTTGCGGCTCAATGCATCGGCTACAACATTTGCCTTGCCTGGGTGATAATGCAATCTCATGTCATAGTCCTTGATCAACTCTAGCCATCGCCTCTGTCTGAGGTTCAACTCCTTCTGCGTGAAGATATATTTCAGGCTCTTGTGATCAGTGTAAACATCACAACTATTTCCGATCAGCAAATGTCTCCAGGTCTTGAGAGCGTGCACTACGGCTGCTAGTTCCAAGTCATGGGTGGCATAATTCAACTCATGAGGTCTGAGCTGTCTGGATGCATAGGCTACAACTTTGCCTTCTTGCATGAGCACTCCTCCGAGTCCTTGACGAGAAGCGTCACAGTAAACCTGGAAATCCATCCGAATGTTCGGCAATATCAGCACTGGGGCTATAACAAGACATTTCTTCAGCTCTTGAAAACTGGTTTCACATTCCTCAGTCCAAATATACTTGGATTCCTTCTTCAACAACTCTGTCATGGGCTTGGCAATCTTTGAGAAATTCTCAATGAACCTATGGTAATATCCGGCAAGTCTGAGGAAACTGCGGATCTCCATGACTGAAGTGGGTGCGACCCATTCAGTGACTGTTGCGACCTTGGCAGGGTCCACTGCTATTCCTTCTCCTCAGATGACGTGTCCGAGGAATCCGACTTCCTTCAACCAAAATTCACATTTGCTGAACTTTGCATATAGGTTATGCTCTCGAAGCTTCTCGAGAACTAGACGCAGATGTTCCTTGTGTTCCTCTTCGTTCTTGGAGAATATCAATATGTCATCGATGAACACCACGACAAACTTCTCCAAGTATTCCATAAATACCTTGTTCATCAGATTCTTAAAATATGCCGGAGCATTAGTCAGTCCAAATGACATGACCGTGTACTCATACAAGCCGTACCGAGTGGTAAAGGCTGTCTTGGGTATATCCTGTTCACGAATTTTCAACTGATGATACCCGAATCGAAGATCGATCTTTGAGAATACGCGAGCTCCAACTAACTGATCGAACAGATCATTGATCATCGGCAAGGGGTACTTGTTCTTGATGGTCACATCGTTCAATGCACGATAATCGACAACCATTCTCAAGGACTTGTCCTTCTTTTCAACCAAGAGCACTGGGGCTCCCCAAGGTGAAGAACTTGGGCGAATATACCCTTTGTCCAATAACTCCTTAATTTGCTTCTTGATTTCTATCAAGTCATTTGCGGGCATACGATAGGGTCTCATAGATATCGGGGCTGTTCCGGGTAATAGCTCAATCAAGAACTCAATCTCTCTATCGGGTGGCATGCCCGGCAATTCCTCCGGAAATACATATGGATACTCCTGTACAATCGGTACTTCCTCCTGGACTACTCCCGTGAGAGAGTTTACTCGCTTACTCCATGTCGGGCGCTGAGACACGTACTTAATCCGCTTCTGCTCGGGGGTGGTGAGCAAAATAGACTTAAGGGCACAATCGATATTCCCTTCATACTTGGCCAACCAATCCATGCCTAGGATTACATCCAATCCCTGGGACTCTAATACGATGAGGTCGGTGGGAAAATTATGGTTCCCGATGTTGAGACTCAAAGCATGGCATCCTATCCCGGCTGTCATCATGCCTCCTGGGGAACTGACCTTAATAGGCTGGCTGAGGGTTCTAGTTGGCAAACTATACTTTTCCACAACTACCCTTGATATGAATGAATGTGTTGCAGCAGAATCAAAAAGTACCAATACTGGACGTGAATTTAGCAAAAACTTACAAACCACAGTATCGGGGTGATCATAGATCTCTTCAACATCAATGTGGTTCACCTGAGCTCGAGGAAAAGGATTGGGCTTCTTTGCTGCAGAGTTGTCGTTGCCGTTTCCATTTCCCTGCTTGTTCTGGGGACATTCAGTGGCATAGTGTCCCGTCTTCTGACACTTGAAGCATGTGATGTGAGTCAGATCCTTCTGAGCTGGAGCTGAATGCTGCTGAGTGCTAGTACCACCATTCTTGAAGTTGCTGTTGTTGCGGTGGTTCCCATTTCCTCCATGGTTGTGGCCTCCATGGTTGTGCACTGGGTGGTTATGCCGAACGTGTCCTCCGAACTTACCGGATCCAGTCCCGGTATTCCCTGAATAGGGGGTGTAGCGAGGCTTCTGCTGAGTGCCAGAGTTGAACTTTCCAACCCCATACTTTTGCTTGCGGTTCTCCATCTACTGGTGTTTCCCCTCCAAGATGAGGGCCTTATCAACCAGTTCCTGGTAGTTGTTGAAGGTGGCTACAGTCAACTAAATGCTCAGCTCATCATTGAGTCCTTCCAAGAACTTTTCCTGCTTGGCCGCATCATCGGCCACATCTCCACGTGCATAACGGGCGAGCATGCTGAATTCATCGACGTACTCGGCCACAGAGCGATTCCCCTGGCGTAAGTTGCGAAACTCGCGCTTCTTCAGACTCATTGCACCAGCTGAGACATGTGCGGTGCGGAAGGCTTGCTTGAATTGCTCCCAAGTGACTCCAGCAACGGGATAAGTGGTGGTGTAGTTCTCCCACGAAGCAGCTGCAGGGCCTTCAAGTTGATGCGCGGCAAAACGCACCTTTTCAGCTTCAGAACAACCAGCGGTGATAAGTTCACGCTCCATCTTGCGGAGCCAATCATCTGCCACAATGGGCTCAATGCTGCTGGAGAAAGTTGGAGGATTCAACCTCAGAAAACGGGTGAGATTGTCAGCCTGGGGTGGATGATGGTTGTTGTTGTTGTTCTGGTTCTGGATGATTAGCTGCATCAAGGTGTTTTGTTGCTGGATCAACTCGGTGAGTTCCGGCGGAAAGTTGGACTCAGGGGCGCGTCTCGGAGGCATCTGATGTTTGTAGAGGGGTGAGATTAGCATAGAACAATGGTCTAAGAGTAATTACACTACCCATATGAATGCAACAGACAAGTATCACACCACACATTTTATTCAATATCATCACAAGGTTCACACGGGGATACAAAATTCGATAATCCTAAACATCGGCCTAAAACGTATAACGATCAAGTAAATTTGGTGGTCTAGTCTAAGTGTCCTCCTCAGAAAAGCATGGTGATGGGTCCTTCGGTAGAGCTTTCTTCATAGTCCTCGTCGTTGCTGATCAAGGGGGCTACGTCTCTTTCGGGTTGAAGGTTCTCGCCCATGTCCAGTTCCTCCTCCAGGTATGCAACTCGAGTCTTCAGCTTCTCGATTCGCTCCAGAAAGTCCTTCACCTCCAGTTCATGTTCATAGTGGGCTTCCCGGGCTGCATCTTCAAGTTCAAGCTCGTGGAGTGACAGTTGCTTGATCTTCCTGGCGTCCTCGATCACGTGATACTCGAGAGTTCCGCTGTGCTTCTCCAAGGTCTGGGCATAATACAAGAGAGCATCCTTGGTCTTGCTTGAGATGATATCTCCGTCTTCGTTTCTCCTGGATATGGTGAATAGGTCTGGAGAAATAGGGCAGCCTTTGTATTCTTCCTTGATACGTCCGAGTGCACAATGGATCGCCATGTCCCTTCCGAGAATCCAGTTGGGTGCGATGAACTTGAAATCCATCGGCTCAGTGCGCGGCTGGAATGTCCTTCCTGGAATGTGCACCTCGATCCTGTAGCGTGAATCCTCCGGGTAACACGAAGTTGGCTTCCCTGTGATAGTCGGCAGAGCAATCCTCAAGTCCTTGGTGATCTGCACCAGCTCCTTTCCGAACGGCATAGTGGTGTCGGGCTGGCAAAACTCCGTGAACTTAACAGGGATGAAGGTGGCCATCTAAACATTGGAAAAATCGGAGAGAAGTCAGAAATGATCCGAAAGGACATAGAAGATTTATAGACATAAGAGAAAATAGTTTTCTTCCTAAGGCTTTTCATTCCTAGAGGTTACGTCCTAAGGTCAACGTGTGCTCTGAATACAATTTCTGTAGCGACCCGACTCAAGACGAGTCAAGCGTCAGGAGTTCCGTACCATCCCAAGATCATGCTGGTACACACACAGTACATAATGTATATATTCAAGAGTTCAATCACACAGCTTTATTAATCGAAATCTCATAAAGAGTACTTTATTACAATAAAGGATTACAATAAAGTTGTTGAAGGCCATCTCATGAGATATCTAACGAAGACTAAGCGGAAGCATCAGGTAGACGAGTCCATCCGACTCCAAGGGCATGTCGCTGAGCGTAGATCGTAGCCTCACTCCTGGTCGGAAAAGTACTCTGCAACATGATACGTTGCAGCCGTGTAGGTCAGCATATTGAATATGCCGGCAAGTCATCAAAGAGAGGAGTAAAATAATAATCAACTATCTCTACATGCATATTTGGCCGGTGGAGCTAAGTTTTTGCATAAAGCCAGTTTTATCCTACAACAAAAGGGGTCGAAAGCAAAATATTACTACATAGTTTGTTGTTAACGAGATGGTTCCGCCAACCAGTTCTCGTACCCGAATAGTTGTTAACACCCACATCATTATTAAGTTGTGTCGAGAGTTCAGGGGAAATTCAATGCCTTCGGCTCAAGTTGTCCATGACCGTGGACACGGCTAATCGATTAGGTTGGGTACTCTGCAGAGTTTTGCACACGTTCCCCACAAGATTTGATCGCCTCCGGATTTGTCCTCGCACTTCAGGGTGTTTGAAGACCGGATGATCAAAACATGGTCTTTCAACGGGTCCCTCTGAATCCCTGTCGGTGCCCATCCATTCCTACCGTTCGTCTACATCTGCTAGCACCGCCTGTCCAGAGTCGCCGCGTTGTCCAACCAAGCCAGAGCCCATAATGACTTGTGGCTGTGCAGGAGCCGATCAACCGTCCTTCACCCAGTGTTGCATTACGTCCGAGGTCATGAAAATCTTGTCTTAGTCCGGTCTTGATTATAATATCAATCTCGCATCACTCGTGGCATACACTCAACCGAGAACCCGTCTACTTAAGCATAGCATATATATCATCGTCGTTCCGGGGCCAAGTATCGGGGTGTTGGTGTTCCTACCACATGATACTACACCTATGACTA
>NC_058518.1:207769962-207779962 GCF_904849725.1 Hordeum vulgare subsp. vulgare
TTGAAATTTTCAAATATAAGTTAGATCAGATTTAGTTTAAACCTTGTTTTGCCTATTCCAGGAGTTTAAAAATAGCTTTTAATTTGATTCCTTTTGGTACTCATCACTAGTGATCTTATTTATGAGTGGTAAAAAGTTCAGATTTGTTTCAGTATTTTAGCTCACTGTTTCATGTAAAACAATTTTTGTTTCACCTCTTTTAGGATTTCGGCTAAATTCCTTTTCTAGCTTTGTTTTAAAATATTTTATTTATTATTTCAGAAATATTATGTTTTGTTTCTGTTAGATAAACAGTAGTTTTGCAACAAGTTTTTATTTTATTTTTATTTGTTTTCATGAAATCAATTCTAGTTCCTTAGTAACTTGCAATTGGTTTCCGCACTGTTTCAAATCCCGTTTGGGAATACTTTCAAATAGTTTTGTGAAAAATACTTCATTTTATCTTAGTTAGACTTATATCTTAGTTCCTTGTTATTATTTTCTGTTAAACAAAAATCATTTAGTGTTTGACGTAGTAGAAGACTCCCTACTCTTATTTGAAGTTTCTTTCGGTTTCTTATTCGCTCTCTCTTTTGTTTTGATTGTTAGAATGATTGCTAGTATGAGTGCTTATGTGAATGATATGTTTTCTATATAAATTTCATCGGAGAGTGACGAGTAGTCTATCAAGTTATTTTCTCGAGAAATTCTTCTTCGTCAACATCACACGCAAGTCACTTTGATCATACTATCACCTATGTTTTTATGCATCATAGTTCTACCATCCCATGCCCAATTGCATGTTGCTTAGGTACTTGGAAATTTTAGTATAGATTGTAGTATCATGTGGTAGGCACACAACAACCCCGATAGTTGGCCCCAGGACGACAAAGTTCATATTGCTATGCTTGAGTAGACGGGATTTCGGTTGAGTGCATAACACGAGTGATGCGAGGTTGAATAAATAATCAAGACCGGTTAAGACAAGATTTTCAAGACCTCGGACGCAATGCAACTCTGGGTGAAGGATGGTTGATCGGTCCCTGGAGAACCCGGTGGATGCCCGGGATGCTGGGGACGGCCATGAAATCCTGCGAAAAGCTTCACCCAGGCTCAAAGAGACGGACGGATATTTTCAAGACCCAAGGCTTACCTGCACAGCCACAAGTCATTATGGGCTCTCGTGTAGCGACCCGACTCAAGACGAGTCAAGCCTCTGGTGTTTCTGTACCATCCCAAGATCATGCTGGTACACACACAGTACATAATGTATATATTCAAGAGTTCAATCACACAACTTTATTAATCGAAATCTCATAAAGAGTACTTTATTACAGTAAAGGATTTCAATAAAATGGCTGAAGTCCAACTCATGAGATTATCTAACGAAGACTAAGCGGAAGCATCAGGTAGACGAGTCCATCCGACTCCAAGGGCATGTCGCTGAGCGTAGAACGTAGCCTCACTCCTGGTCGGAAAAGTACTCTGCAACATGATACGTTGCAGCCGTGTAGGTCAGCATATTGAATATGCCGGCAAGTCATCCAAGAGAGGAGTAAAATAATAATCAACTGTCTCTACATGCATATTTGGCCGGTGGAGCTAAGTTTTGCATAAAGCCAGTTTTTTCCTACAACAAAAGGGGTTGAAAGCAAAAAATGTAACTACAATGTTTGTTGTTAACGAGATGGTTCCGCCAACCAGTTCTCATACCCGAATAGTTGTTAACACCCACATCATTATTAAGTTGTGTCGAGAGTTCAGGGGAAATTCAATGCCTTCGGCTCAAGTTGTCCATGACCGTGGACACGGCTAATCGATTAGGTTGGGCACTCTGCAGAGTTTTGCACACGTTCCCCACAAGATTTGATCGCCTCCGGGTTTGTCCTCGCACTTCAGGGTGTTTGAAGACCGGATGATCACAACATGGTCTTTCAACGGGTGCCTCTGAATCCTTGTCGGTGCCCATCCATTCCTACCGTTCGGCTACATCTGCTAGCACCGCCTGTCCAGAGTCGCCGCGTTGTCCAACCAAGCCAGAGCCCATAATGACTTGTGGCTGCCCAGGTAAGCCTTGAGTCTTGAAGTCTCCGTCCGTCTCTTCGAGCCTGGGTGAAGCTTTCCGCAGGATGACATGGCCTCTCCAGCATACCGGGCATCCACTGGGTTCTCCAGGGAGCCGATCAACCGTCCTTCACCCAGAGTTGAATTGCGTCCGAGGTCTTGAAAATCTTGTCTTAGTCTGGTCTTGATTATTATATCACCCTCGCATCACTCGTGATATACACTCAACCGATAACCCGTCTACTCAAGCATAGCAAATATAACATTGTCATCCCGGGGCCAAGTATCGGGGTTGTTGTGTTCCCACCACATGATACTACAACTTACACTAAAGTTTCCAAGTACCTAGGCAGCATGCAATTGGGCAAAGAAGGTGATCTACCATGCATCGAAAACATAGGTAAAATAACATGATCAAAATGACTTGCCTTGATGATAGTTGTCTTGCTCGAGCGCTTCTAAGTAACACGCTTTGCACTCCGGATGATCTACCGATACAAACACAAAGCACACCATAAGCACTTCAATCATGCAACAAATAAAAATAACATCACAAGTAATGATTTGCGAAAGCCTAAGGAAAAGAATTTATCACGCGCCGGTATGGCAGAAACTTGTTTCTGTTGAAAACACCAGTACAATTACTTTAAAAATTCTGAAACTTCTACCACAGTAAGATTGTATCACTAGAAAGCAGTAGCAAAACGAATCAACTCAAAATCATTTTTAAACTCCTGGAATAGGCAAAACAAGGTTTAAACTAAATCTGCTCTAACTTATATTTGAAAATTTCAAACATAGACAAATTATATGTTTTTAAAAACTACAGGAGATTTGTGAGCTACTGGAAAAAAGAATCAATGTCATTGGACTTCGGGATCAAAAGTTGTGGCCAAAACAAGATTGAAACTTTCTGTTTTTGCAAACAGGAAGAAAAATATGAAGATAACTAGTACTAAAAGAGGGTACACGTGGCAGGCTACTATTGGCTGGGAGGGGTGTTTGTTGCAATGCTATGGGCAAACGGCAGAGGCTAAGCAAAATTGCTGGTTAAAAGATAAGTGAAAATAAAACCGTTGGTTTTGCTAATCTAAACTGAAGAGTTATATATGATCTAATCTACACCCTATAGCTAAGATCCAACGGTTACAAAAAGAAAAAGAAAAAAACAGAGAGGGGAGGGGGAGTACCGTGGCTGGGAGCAGTACTCCGGCGGGAAGGGGCGTCGTCGGCGAGGGAGGGAGCTCCGGGGGCGGTGGAGGAGTCGGGGCGGCGGCGGCGGGGCTGTCCTCCTCCTCGGGGAGGCGCTCGGGGGAGAGGGGGCTCCGGTGCTGCTCCTGTGGGGGTGGCCGAAGGTGGGCAGCAGGGGCTGCTGCCGGCGAGGTGCTGCACAGGCTAGGGCGGCGGTGGTTCGGCGGGGTAAGGGGTGGGAACGGGGGCGGTGGAGGGTGGGCTCTTATATAGGCCAGGGAGGAGGGGTAGAAAGGAAGGAGAGGGAGTAGAAATCGGCAGGGGATCCCACGGTTCTCGGGAGGGCAGCGGCTCGGTTTCGGTCTGGAGCAGAAAAGGAAGGAGGAAGAAGACTGGCCGCGGGAGGGAGACGCTCGGGCGGTGGGGCCCTTCGGCCAGTGAGAGGAGGCGGGGTAAGGGTGGGGCGGGGTAAGGGTGGCCGGTTTCAAAGGGATTCAATCCCGGGGCAGTGGGGATTCGGCCCAGCCTTATATGGCGCTCGGGGGCGGCGGCAAAAGAAAAAAAATTACCTTTCCTATTTCTAACTTTTCCGAGACAGAAAATAAAAACGAAAAAAGGAAAGTAAATCAAAATATTAATATAGGGTATTATATACCAAAAAATTCAGAAAAAAAATCTCTACCCGAATAACATTTTTCCAAAGCAAAAATAAAAATGTTTAAAAAATGTTTTTTCAGAAATTCCCAAATTTGCTTTATTTTTTTTGCAATTATTTTTGCAAATATTCTTTGGGTTCCTTGGCTCCAACATTTCAAAAATTGCCCGCACTTTGGAGGGTCATTTTCCTCCGCTCTCTCTCTTGCGTGCAAGGGAGTATTTTCTCCGGGCTTTTCTCGTGCGAGGAAAAATGGAAATGCAAAATAAAAAGGCGAAAGAAATTCACGTGCTAAATTTAATTCACTCAATATGCATAGATGTTTAGCTACAATGTAAAACATTCCCAATTAGGAAAATTGGGATGTTACATGTGGCTTGGTTGGACAACGCGGCGACTCTGGACAGGCGGTGCTAGCAGATGTAGAAGAACGGTAGGATTGGATGGGCACCGACAGGGATTCAGAGGGACCCGTTGAAAGACCATGTTTTGATCATCCGGTCTTCAAACACATTGAAGTGCGAGGACATACTCGGAGGCGATCAAATCTTGTGGGGAACGTGTGCAAAACTCTGCAGAGTACCCAAACCTAATCGATTAGCCGTGTCCACGGTGATGGACAACTTGAGCCAAAGGAACTGAAGTTATCTGGATTTCTCAACACCATTAAATATATTTGATGAGGGTAATTATTGACAACTCGGGTACGAGAACTGGTTGGCGGAACCATCTCGTTAACAACCAACAATGTAGTAACATTTTGCTTTTAGCCCTCTCTTGTTGTAGGAGAAAAACTTGCTTTTCGCTAAAAACTTATAGCCCCACCTGCCATATATGCATATAGTATAGATGATTACTTTTCACCCCTCTCTTATGTGACTTGCCGGCATAATCAATATGCTGACCTACACGGCTGCAACGTCTTATGTTGCAGATATTTTTCTTCGACGAGTAAGAGTACGATTCAGGGTTACGGTCTACACTCAACTTGCCCTTGGTGTTTAGTGGGACTCCACTCCCTTGACCGCTTCCGCTGAGATATTTGAGGTATATATCAGTTTTACGCTATTTTACATGTGATTGCACTTTGATATATACATTGATGTACTGTGTGTGCCAGCATACTGATCCAGGGATGGCACAGAAACACAGAGGCTTGACTCGTCTTGAGTCGGGTCGCTACAGAAATGGTATTCACAGCACATGTTGACTGTAGGACGTGACCCTAGAAACTGGAAACTTCTTAGGATAGGATCTCTCAAAAATCTTATTTTCGAAAACACCCTTTACTTCTCATCTCTTTTGAGTTCATCAAACATTCCCTCTCACCTCAAATAGTTAGACAATCCCTTACCCCTTTGACCTCATGAAGGATCAACCGACTCCCAGGTCAAAGTAAAGAGGATTTCACCACACGTTTGAAGGATTGAAGCTACACCAACAAAATACTCTCAAGACCCGAAGAACTCAAAAACCCTGAAGTGTCCGAATAATTATATGACCATTAGAAGTCCAACCCCTTTTATGTACCCACGTTAGATACGATGATTTGTGAGCCGTCATTGGTGTGTGTTTTCCGACGGCCACAAATAAAACCTATTCTCAAAAATATTGTTCGTATTGTGTGTATCTCCCTCTCTCTCTAACCCGTCTCATCCCCAAAACCTCAACCCTACCAGATGGAGTATGAAGCTAGACTTGTAGTCTCTGGACCAATGACCCAGCTGGAAGCTGAGATATGGATTCAGAACATGGAGAACCACTTCGGGAGCAACTTGATCTCAAGGAAGTATGAAGTGGAACACGCTCTCCAGTACTTTACCCAAAGTGCTGCTATCTGGTGGAAAATGCATCATGCCATACAAGGATTTAGTGGAGCAGGAAGTTGGGACGAATTCAAGAACACTCTGTTAAGATCTCGTCTCATTCAGAAGGGCTATGATAATCCGAAGGAGAAGACTTGTGCATGCAAGATCTATGGAGAAATAGGACACACCCAGGAAGAACACAAGGATGGATGCATTCATTGTGAAGAAGATCACCCAGCTGAGGAGTGCCCAACTAGTCAGGTGACTTGTTTCTTGTGTGAAGGAACCACCCACTACCCAGCACAGTGTCACATTTACCCCAAGGTGCAACAAGTTGTCAAGCAGCAGAAAGAAGCGCTAACGGAAACCCTCAAGAAGAAGATTCTAGAAGAACCGGTGATGAACGGAAATATTGAAGACCCTGATGGACAAGGTCTGACCATATTTTTCTCCAATGCATGCTACTCATGTGGAGAAGAAGGACATTATTCACAGGACTGCATGAAGAGAAGCCAAGAGTATCTGGGAAACTTCCCGACGGAAGAAGTGGAGTTTGATCCACTTGAAATAGAAGAATTGGCCAAAATAAAGGAGTCCGGAAAGAAGAAAAAGTACCCTCGGAAGAACCAAATCTTTGGAGACAAAGACCTGAGTCATGTCAGATGTTACAAGTGTATTAAATTTGGCCACCACAAATACATGTGCTCAGGAAGGAAGCCGGGAATCCAAGGAGCAAAAGCAGAAGCAAAGAAGCCTCGAGACTTGTCAGAAATCATTTGTTTTTGTTGCAAGGAAGAAGGACACTTTGCCAGCGATTGCCCACAAAGGAAGAAATCTAGAATGGAGTAGTTAAGTTTTGTCCGCGGAAATTAGTGTAATCTGAAGCACTCGTGTTTTTCATGAGATCATGGAGTGAAATTTTTTGTAACAGAAGTCCCCGAGATTGTAATAACATCATGAATAAATGGAATTTATTGTCTCATGAATGCCTATGTTGAAAATGAATGCGTTGTTTCTCTTCGAACAAAGATCTCTGAACAATTATGAGGATATGAGAAAATATGGTCTATGCAGGCATGAGTATAATTCATTTTAAGTGTGGTAGTAATCGGTAAACCCACAGGATCCACTGAGTAGGAGTGTACCATGATTACCAAGGAGACACATACATTCCTCTGAGTACCTATTTACTGACACCTGCAGATGACAACTCTCTACGAGTCATTCCTCAAGGGCCCAGAAACGATCATGACCGTGACCAGTGATCATGATTACCGGAAAATCCTGAAGGACATGATGAAGCACATTCACCTTGAAGGAGATGCAGTCTACAAAGGCTACCCATTCGTGGAAAATGGAGTGGAACTTTGGTACGTGGAAGTACACCTCCACCATGTGAAAGGAGTTTGTCCAAATACTATGGGGCAATACTTTTTCATTTCTCGTGTACCACGAGCAACCTTCTTTGATGATGTTCGTGAAGGTCCCATGGAAGCCATACGTCAGATTGAAGAAATACTTGAAGAAAGACTCCATCATACCCAGGAATACCTGAGTGAAGTACGTGCCGAGATGATGGAGATGAAGCTAATGGCCACCATGATGAAGCAAAAGATGGATGATTTCAAGGAGCACCTTGGAAAGTTCGAGTGGAACTAAAGTACCTCCAATGAGAGACAGATGAATAAAGTTGGCAGAAATGCTCGACCATACCGAACAATGTGGATGGCAGCATCTGTAATAGAGTACTTTTGAATTGGAGTTTTTGATAAGAAATTAAGGATGTAATAAAGGATTGATTATGAAATGCATATGATTTATGGAAGAAGCTATGATGGATCACCAAACGTTTTCTTAGGAGCATACGAAAACCTGAGAGTTGTGAAGATACGATAGATGTTCTGTTCAGCTTGCAGAACCAATGGATTATCCGAACTTCGTTCGTGGACAAGAGAAATTCTGCAACGCTTGTGAGGATGCCCAAGTGTTAGAATGCGAGATTCGCTAAACCTTATACAGAGAAATGATTTGGGTGCGGAATGGATTGATCACCATGACGACTTACTCTATCATTTATCTTGCTATTCGGAATGGTAAATCTGAGAGACTTACCCATATAGAGAGACGACGTTCTTTGAAGCTTTTGTTTAAGACTTAGAGTGGTATAAGAAAAGTCCATGTACATGGCATTTGTTGTCACACGTAGGAAATTTTACGGTGAGAATGAAACCAAGACCCCTCTCTCTGCAGGATAACCACAAATGGTAGACCACCATGAGAACCATCGATATGTTATTTAGAATTGACCACGAGACTGTCAGTTAAGAAGATCCAGTGACGGAAGAAGCTTATATCAATGGGAGAGCATCACCAAAGGATTTAATATGAAGACTGTGCGATGTTAGTTGCCAAAACCCTAGAGGATCGTTAAAGCATTTTGAGGGACCAGTATCTCTCATTTTAAGTGTGGTAGCATCCCACCTTGCCGGAGATTGAATTTGATAGAAGACCCCCGAAACCTAACCTTTCTTTCTAGCCTCTTCGAATCTTGAGGACGAGATTCATTTTAAGTGTGGTAGTTTGTAACATCCCAAAATTATAAATTTTGGAATGTTAATATAGTTATTAGATTGATTGTTTGTTTGTTTGGTAAGTGACTGAAACTTGTGTGAAATTTGAAACTTTTCGAAACTTTTGAATGAGAGGGAATAAAATGACTTTCCTCTTCTACGATGAATTCAACTTCAATCTTTAAAAAAAAAGAAGCAAAGAGAGAAGATGATATGACTTCTTCAACTATAAATAATTTGAACGAAGATATTTGCATTTGAATTCTTTTTTCCATTCATTTTCTTCGTGCAAGAAATACCGGGAAATACATTCTAAAGAGTGGAGGAACATGACCCTCAAATACCCGCGCATTTTGAATGTTATTTGCACCCTAAAACATAGAGGATCATTTGAAAATTATTGGCAAAAAGAAATAATGCCTTTTTTCTGAAGTTTTTTTTTTGCCGTGGAAAAATGCCCATCATCTATATTTTATTTTTCTGATAATTTTAGTATATAAAAACTCTTTATTCCGAATTGATTTGATTCCCTTTTTATCGTTTTAGTTTCCTAGTTTTAAAAATAGGAAAGAAATCGTTTCTATTAGGAATAGGAGCTGGCCCATTTAAGACACTTTCCTATCCTAGCCCAAGAAGATCATCTTCTTCCTCCTTTCTTCTTCACGTCACAGAGATTTTTTGCCTTCCATGGAGAGGAGATCCCCACCTCCGGGATTCGCGAAATCCTTTCCTTCCCAGTGCCTCCCGTCGCCTCTATAAGAAGCCCCACGTCATCCTCATTCCATTCCCGTTGAAACCACAGCCTCTCCTCGCCCCTAGCTCGTGCACTCCTCGCCGGAGTCGGCACCGGAGAACGTCACCGGATGCTCGCTCCACCTCGCTGCACCTCGCCAGGAACTGCTCCACCCTTCGGCCACCTCTCCCCACCACCTCGGCCCCCTCCAGCGCCACCCCCTTGCCACCCCGTCGCCCTCCACCCTTCGGTTCCTCCCCTGGAACCAGCGACCAGCACCACCAGCATTTTTCCCTTCCCACCTTGACACCCCACCTGCAGGCCCCCCCTCCACCTCGCCACCACCCCCTCCCTGGAGCCCCACCTTCGCCCCCCCCCCCCTTTCCCCACCCTCGCCGGCCCCTCCACACCCCATCGGCACCCCACCCCCACCTCGCCACCAGCACCAGCACGGCAGCAGCATCCCAGCCGAGGTAACCTTCCCCCTCCTGTTTCTTGTTTTGTTTTTTTTTATGTAGTAGCCCTTAGATCCATAATCTACGGTATAGATTAGAGTGACTTACCTCTTCGGTCTATATTAGAAAACCAGCGGTTTTTATTTCACTTAATGTTTTAGCCAGCAAGTTTTATTAGCCTCGGCCGTTTGCTCCAAACATTGCAACAAACAGCACCCGCAGCCTATAGCAACATGACACGTGTACCCCTCTGTTAGTTACTCGTTAGCTTCAGTTTTTCTGTCTAAATTGCAAAAATAGAAAGTTTTTGTTTTGTTTTGGCCACAACTTTCGATACCGAAGTCCAATGACATTGATTATTTTTCCAGTAGCTCACAAATTTCCTGTAGTTTGTAAAAACATATATTTTGTCTATGTTTGAAATTTTCAAATATAAGTTAGATCAGATTTAGTTTAACCCTTGTTTTGCCTATTCCAGGAGTTTAAAAATAGCTTTTAATTTGATTCCTTTTGGTACTGATCACTAGTGATCTTATTTATGAGTG
>NC_058518.1:207784962-207812462 GCF_904849725.1 Hordeum vulgare subsp. vulgare
TAATTAAGGATTTAATTCACCTCTGGGCGGATATGGTATTGCTGGGTGGTTTCAAGAACATCATGGTTTCTACCCTCTGAATGTGAGTGGATGCCGCCCAGGTTCAAAAAGATCAAACAGACTTAGTGACTAGTAGCTTCCTTGTGCGACCACTGGCTAATATGGGCTCTGGCTTAGTTGATCAATCGTGGAAACCTTACCCGGATGTGCCAGCTGATGTAGCTATGATAGGTGGGATGGGCCTCCTATGGGACTAGGTGACTGCTTGTGAAAGACTTCGTCTCAATCTTCGGTTTGGGTCCAGTGGGCACAGCGTACTAACCTCTGCAGAGTGTATAAACTAATCATGATTAGCCGTGTCCCCGGTTATGGACAATTTTGAGCAGCTAGGCCATTACAGTTGTTGGATGATCTTGACAGATGACACACTTAATAAAATTTGATGGGAAACTTAATGATGGTAATAGGTTGGAGTTGGAGATGCAAATTCAACCATATGTGAGTATTGTATCAAACAAATTAAAACTTGACTATTAGGTAGCTATGAGGATAAAATCAGCTTTCTGCAAAATAACCATCAGCCTTTCTCTTGTTATACTATGCATATACATGTAGGTCTGTTATATTTCTTTTCCTGTGTAACTTGCCAATACATTCAAAGTATTGACCTATATGGCTGCAACGTATCATGTTGTAGGATATTCAGACGAGGAGTAAGGTACCGTTAGGGTCGCGAGTCTTCACTCAACATCGCCAGTGGGCTATGATGGGACTCATCGTTATTATTCCGCTACTTTTCCGCTGTTTATTAGAATAAAGCTAGCTAAGTGCTATGCAGATTGTTATATTTTATAAATTCTGGATCATACGTTATTATAAATGATGCACATGCTATATCTGGTTTTCATCTATACTATGTGTGCTAGCGAGTCGATCCAGGGACTAGCACAGTAAAGCACAGAGACCCAAATCCTTCGAGGTTTGGTCGTTACACGGCGTCTTCGAAGTCGTCGTCATCCTCATGCTTGTCGTCGTCATCGTCATTATCGTCGCCTTCGCTATTCTTGTCATTGTCGATGTTGTCGTTGTTGTTGTTATTATTGTTATCGGTGTTGACGTTGTTCTCATCACTATCATTGTGGTCATCTCTGTAATCGTTGTCGTCGTCGTTGTTGTTATTGTTTTCCTTTTTGTCGTTGTTGTTGTTGTTGTTGTTGTTGTTGTTGTCGTCGTTGTCGTCATCGTCATCGTGTTTGTTGTTGTTGTTGTTGCTGCTATCGTTGTTTTCACTATTGTCATCGTCGTTGTTGTTGGTGTTGTTGTTGTTCTCGTCGTTCTCTTTGTTGTCGTCGTCATCGTCGTCGTCGTTGTTGTTTTTGTTGTGGTTAATGTTGTTGTTGTGGTTGTTGTCGGTGTTCTCGTTGTTCTCGTCATTGTTGTTGTTGTTGACGTTGTCGTCGTCATCATCGTTGTTGTTGTTGTCGTTGTTGTTGTTGTTGTCTTTACTTTTGTTGTTGTTGTTGTTGTTGTTGTTGTCATCGTCATCGTCGTTGTCAAAGTCATCTTCGTCGTCGTCGTCGTCGTCGTCGTCGTTATTGTTGTCGTTGTTGTTGTTGTCATCATCGTCAAAGTCATCTTCGTTGTTGTTGTTGTTGTTGTTGTTGTTGTTGGCGTCGTCTTCGAAGTCGTCGTCCTCCTCATCCTCATCGTCGTCGTCGTCTTCGTTGTTCTCCTCATTGTCATTGTTGTTGATTTTCTCGTTGTTGTCGTTGTTGTCGCTGTGCTTGTTGTTGTTATCGTTATTGTCATTGTTCTCAGCACCGTCATTGTGGTTATCGCTGTAATCGTTTCCGTCGTCGTTGTTGTCGTTGTTGTTATTGTTTTTGTTGTCGTTGTTGTTGTTGTTGTTGTTGTTGTTGTTGTTGTTGTTGTTGTTGTTGTTTTTGTTGTTGTTGTTGTTGTAGTCGTCGCTGTCGTCATCGTCGTCGTGTTTGTTTTTTTGTTGTCGTTGCTATCGTTGTTGTCACTATTGTTGTCGTCGTTGTTGTTGTTGTCATTGTTGTTGTTGTTCTCGTCATTGTCTTTGTTGTGTCGTCGTTATCATCGTCGTCGTCGTCGTCGTTGTTGTTGTTCTTGTTGTTGTTGTTGTTGGTGTTCTTGTTGTTGTTGTTGTGGTTAATGTTGTTGGTGCCATTGTTGTCGTCGTCGTTGTTGTTGTTGTCCGTGTTCTCGTTGTTCTCGTCATTGTCGTTGTTGTTGATGTTGTCGTTGTCGTCATCATTCTTGTTGTTGTTGTTGTTGTTGTTGTTGTTGTTATTGTTGTTGTTGTTGTTGTTGTCATCGTCATCGTCGTCGTCAAAGTCATCTTCGTTGGTGTTGTTGTTGTTGTTGTTGTTGTTGTTGTTGTTGTTGTTGTTGTTGTTGTTGTTATTGTTGTTTAATGTCATCGTCATCGTCGTTGTCAAAGTCATCTTCGTCGTCGTCGTCGTCGTCGTCGTTGTTGTTGTTGTTGGTGGTGGTGGTGGTGGTGGTGGTGGTGGTGTTGTTGTTGTCGGCGTCGTCTTCGAAGTCGTCGTCATCCTCATCCTCGTCGTCATCGTCGTCATTGTCGTCGTCTTTGTTGTTCTCGTCATTGTCGTTGTTGTTGATTTTGTCGTTGTTGTCGTTGTTGTCGTTGTTGTCGCTCTTCTTGTTGTTGTTATCGTTGTTGTCGTTGTTCTCAGCAATGTCATTGTGGTTATCGCTGTAATCGTTTCCGTCGTCGTCGTTGTTATTTTTTTGTTGTTGTTGTTGTCGTTGTTGTTATTGTTTTTGTTTTTGTATAAAACATCGCGCGATCCGGACCGCCACGCAAAGGATGACAATCAATATACTAATCATGCTCAGATTTCATCACATAGCGATTCACCATACGTGCATGCTACGGGAATCACTAACTTCAACACAAGTATTTCTAGATCCACAACACCTTACTAGCATGACTTCAATATTACCATAACCACAACTCAAAACTACTTGAGATGAATCAAACTTCTCTAACTATTCAATGCACATGAAGGTGGCAGTTTTCATATCCCTTTGGATAACTATCCCTTTGAGACTACTTTCAAAGCATAGATCAACTACCAAGCCACGCACCGCTGCGCTCTAAAAGATATAAGCGAAGCACATAGAGCAAAAGTATCTAGCTCAAAAGATATAAGTGAAGCACATGTGAGCTGAATTGTCTACCAAAAGATATAAGTGAAGCTCGACAAAATCACGGTGTGTGCATGTCTCTCTCTCTAGGTGTGCAGCAAGGATGATTGTGACACAACAGAAAAAAAAGACTCCTACGACACAAAACGCTCCAAGCAAAAACACATAACATGTGGGGAATAAAAATATAGCCCCAAGTAACGTTACCGATGGATTGAAGACGAGAGAGGGGATGCCTTCCCGGGGCATCCCCAGGATTAGGCTTTTACGACATCCTTGAATCTCTTGGGGTGCCTTGGGCATCCCCAAGCTTGAGCTCTTGCCACTCTTTATCTCTTTGTCCATAAGAACTTCACCCAAAACTTGAAAACTTCACAACATGGAACTTCAACAGAAACTCGTGATAACATTAGTACAAGAAAGCAAACCACCACTTCCTTAGGTACTTTAGCAAACATAAATTCTACTTGTGTTGATGTTGGGATACTGTACTTTCAATCTTCCATGGCTAATACCCCCGATACTATCCATAGTTTCATCAAAATAAGCAACCAACACAACATAAACAGAATCTGTTAACAACAGACCAGTCTGTAGCAATCTGTATATTTCGTATACGTGTGGTACTCCAAAAAATTCTGAAACATTACGACAGTCTCAAGAATTTGCGTAGCAATCAGCAGCAAAAAGAATCAACTCAAAAGCTCTTACAAAAAAAATGAAAATTCTTTTCGTGAGCAGAAAGTTTCTGTCTTTTCTAGCATGACCAAACGATCATCCCCAAGACTAATCATAACGGTTTTGCTCAGCACAAATGCAAAAAACAAACACAAAAACACAATCATAACAGAATGATGAAAGTGTGGAAAACACAAAACAGAAAGCAAAGGATAAATTCGTTGGGTTGCCTCCCAACAAGCGCTTTTGTTTAACGCCCTTAGCTAGGCGAAAGATGATGAAATCACGTATAGTCATCTTTGGTGCTCAAACCATAGGTAGCCCTCATCATAGATTCATAAGGCAATCTTATTTCTTTCTAGGAAAGTGCTTCATGCCCTTCTTTAATGGAAATTGAAATCTAATATTCCCTTCCTTCATATCGATGATAGCACCAATAGTCCTTAGGAAAGGTCTACCAAGAATAATGGGACATGAAGGATTGCAATCTGTGTCAAGTACAATGAAATCCACGGGTACATAGTTCTTATTTGCAACGAGAAGAACATCATCGATCCTCCCCATGGGTTTCTTGACAGTAGAATCCGCAAGATGCAAATTAAGAGAACACTCTTCAATCTCATGACAACAAAGAATATCACATAAAGACTTTGGAACCGCGGAAACTCTAGCACCCAAATCACAGAAAGCATTGTACTCATAGGTTTTTATCTTGATTTTGGTAGTAGGTCCCCACCCATCATGAAGTTTTCTAGGTATAGATACTTCTAGTTCGAGCTTCTCTTCAGGAGATTTCATCATAGCATCTACGATATGCGGGATAAAGGCTTTGCTTTGGCTATAAGTATGTGGAGAGTTTGCAATGGATTGCATCAACGAAATGCATTCAAACAAGGAGCAATTATCATAATTGAATTCCTTGAAATCCAAAGTGGGAGTTTCATTACTACCCAAAATTTTGACTTCTTCGACTCCACTCTCCACACCTTTATCTTTAAGATAGGTGGACTCCAAATCTTCTACTCCAAAGTGGATTCATATCCAGCCCCTCCATAAGTAGGTTTGACACGCGAAAACAAAGATTCAAGAGGAGACACACCAAGCACTTTAAGATCTTCGTGATTTCCATCACTAGAACGCACCCTTTTAAACCATTCATGTCTAGCGCGAATTTGGGCGGTTCTTTCTTTGCCCTCATTCATGGAGATACGCATAGATTTAAAAATTTCATCCAAGTTGACCTTGGGAGGAGCACATCTAACTTTCAAAGCATCAATATCACAAGACATCCTATCAACGCTCCTAGCCGAATCGTCTATTTTGAGTAGTTTTTCCTCTATGGACGCATTGGAAATCTTTTGAGAGTTGATGAACTCTTTGATATTACTCTCTAGATCAGAGGGTAATTTGTTGTGATTTCCATAAGTGTTGCCGTAGGAATTTCCATAATTGTTAGAGGAGTTACTAGGAAAAGGCCTAGGAACATAGTTTCCTCCAAAAGCATTGTTGTTGCCAAAATTGTTCCTACCAACAAAATTCACGTCCAAACTAGCGTTGCTACTCTCAATCAAAGAATATAGTGGCATGTCATTAGGATCTACGGTAGCATTTCTTCTAGCAACCAAATTCATCAACTCGTCCATCTTAGCACTAAGCGAGTTAATCTCTTCTATAGCGTGCACTTTCTTGCAAGCAGGCGACCGTTCAGTGTGCCACTCAGAGTAGTTGGTCATGAAATTGTCTAGGAGTTTTGTAGCGTCTCCTAACGTGATTGCCATGGACGTTCCACCTGAGGCGGAGTCCAAGATATTGCGAGAAGCGAAATTCAAGCCAGTGTAAAAGATTTGTATAATCATCCACAAACTCAAGCCATGAGCGGGACAATTTCTAATCGTAAGCTTCATCCTCTCCCAAGATTGTGCAACATGTTCATGATCAAGTTGCTTGAAATTCATGATATCGTTACGTAAGGGGATGATCTTAGCCTGTGGAAAATACTTGGATATGTAAGCATCTTTGCACTTATCCAAAGAATCAACACTATTTTTAGGCAAAGAAGAAAACCCAGTTTTTGCGCGATCTTGCAACGAGAAAGGAAAAAGTTTCAACTTAATCACGTCATTATCCACATCTCTTTTCTTTTGCATATCACAAAGCTCAATGAAGGTATTGAGATGGGATACGACATCTTAACTAGGAAGGCCAGAGAATTGCTCTTTCATAACAAGATTCAGCAAAGCTGCGTTGATTTCATACGATTCCGCACTAGTGGCGGGAGCAATTGGAGTACTAATGAAATCATTATTATTAGTGCTCGAGAAGTCGCAAAGTTTGGTGTTTTCAGACATGATGACTTCAACAACCAAACAAGCACACAAGCAAGCAAGAAAACCGGCAAAGGCAAAAGAAAACGGCGAAGGGAAAAGGCGAATGAAAACGGCAAATGTGAAGTGGGGGAGAGGAAAACGAGAGGCAACTGGCAACAAAAGTAAATGCAAGAGAAGAGTTTGTGAGACCTACTTGGATAGACCTTGATTTCTCCTCCCCCGCAACGGCGCTAGAAATACTTCTGATGTTTGTTGTGTATCCTTTGCAACGGCGCCAGAAATAGTTGTGTCGATGGCACCAGGATTCCTTCAGCTGCAGCTACGCCTTAAGGGACTTCCTAGGCAACTATGCAAAGGATTTCCCCTGTGGCCTTGGAGCCTTGCGTTGGTGTTCCCTCGAAGCGGAAAGGGTGATGTAGCACAGCGACGGTAAGTATTTCCCTCAGTTTGAGAACCAAGGTATCAATCCGGTGGAAGAGTATCTCAAGATCCTGCACAAACACAAAAGCTTGCACCCAACGCTATGAAGGGGTTGTAGTTCCCTTATAGATTGTTTGCCAAGTGAGAACTAAAAGCAACAAAGTAACAAAGCAAAGTAAAATCGGAGGTGTAAACGATGGATGTGAATAGACCCGGGAGCCGTAGTGTTTACTAGTGGCTTCTCTCATGAAAGCAAGTAGACGGTGGGTGAACAAATTACTGTCGAGCAATTGATAGAACCGCGCAAAGTCGTGAAGATATCTATGCAATGATTATATCTATAGGCATCATGTCCAAAACAAGTAGACCGATACTTTCTGCATCTACTACTATTACTCCACACGTCGACCGCTATCCAGCGTGCATCTAGTGTATTAAGTCCATAAGAACAGAGTAACGCCTTAAGCAAGATGACATGATGTAGAGGGATAATCTCAAACCAATGATAAAAACCCCATCTTTTAATCCTTGATGGCAACTACTTCATGTGTGCCTTGCTGCCCCTACTGTCACTAGGAAAGGTCACCACATGGTAGAACCCAAAACCAAGCACTTCTCCCATTGCAAGAATCAAAGATCTAGTTTGCCAAACAAAACCCAAGACTCGGAGAGACTTACAAGGATATCAAATCATGCATATAAGAAATCAGCAAAGACTCAAATATATATCATAGATAATCTGATCACAAATCCACAATTCATCGGATCTCGACAAACACAGCACCAAAGAGATTACATCGGATAGATATTCATGAAGATAATGGAGAACTTTGTATTGAAAATCCAAGAGAGAGAAGAAGCCATCTAGCTACTAACTACGGACACGTAGGTCTGAAGTGAACTAGTCACGAATCATTGGAGGGGCGATGATGATGATGAAGAAGCCCTCAAACTCCAAACTCCCCTCCGGCAAAACGCCGGGAAGGGTCTCCAGATGAGATCTCGCGGAAACGGAAGCTTGCGGCGGCGGAGAAGTATTTTCGAGGCTCCCCTGATTATTTGCGGAATATTTGGGAATTTATAGGGAAAATACCTAGGTCAGGGGGCGGCCAGGTGTTAGGGATTTTAGTGATTGATGACAATTGTAGTGCGGACTAATCTTGTGTCCTGACCATTTCAGAATATTCTCTTCTAGGCACAAGATGACTCGACGCCCCTCGGAGGTTCTCGAGGACGGATTTTCTGATGCATTTCTCTTCCTAGTTTGAGTCATAGGAAAGTCTTCTTACCAAAAGGGGGTCCGCGTCGGAAAGGTTTGGGTGGAATCCTCACGCACACACCTCATGCACCCACCGATATTTTAGCTTCAATGTTGCACCATTGTGTTTTCCTTGCCTATGCGAAAAAGGGTAAGCGCTAGTACCGTTGTACCAGCAGTAGTACCGCTGGCACAGTGGTAGTACCGCTCGTACAGCGGTAGTAAATTTTTACTACCGCTCCAGGAGCGGTACTACCATCCGAGGTGCGGTAGTAAACTTTTACTACCGCTCTAGGAGTGGTACTACCGCCCGAAAAACGGTAGTAGTTTTTTACTACCGCTCCAAGGGCGGTACTATCACCCTCAGTGCGGTAGTATTATTTTACTACCGCACCGATGGGCTTTTTCTCGCATACTTTCCCACGGAGATGGTGGCACGGTAGTACCCCGGTACTACCGTGGTTGGTGAGGAGCTGAGCGGTAGTACCGCTCTGGGAAGCGGTAGTACCGCTGCAGGAGCGGTAGTACCGCTCGTGCATTTATGTGGTAGGTGGGTAACGGTTGGATCGGCCCCCCCTACTATATAAAGGCATCTTCTTCTTCCTAGAGCCCACCTTTAACCTCTCTAAGCTCCATTGTTGCTCCATAAGCTGATTTTAGCCCGATCTCTCTCCCTAGCCAATTAACCTTGTTGATTTTCTAGGGATTGCTTGAGAAGGCATTGATCCACACTTCCACCAAAGGATATTTGATTCCCCCTACTAATCCCTTGCGGATCTTGTTACTCTTGGGTGTTTGAGCACCCTAGACGGTTGAGGTCACCTCGGAGCCACATTCCATTGTGGTGAAGCTACGTGGTCTTGTTGGGAGCCTCCAAGCTTTGTATGAAGATTGCCCCAACCTTGTTTGTAAAGGTTCGGTCGCCGCCTTCAAGATCACCTATAGTGGAATCACGGTACCTTGCATTGTGCGAGGGCGTGAGCAGAATACGGTGGCCCTAGTAGCTTATTGGGGAGCATTGTGCCTCCACACCGCTCCAACAAAGACATTCTTCCTGTCAAAGGGAAGGAACTTCGGTAAGACATCCTCGTCTTCATCAGTTCCACTTGTGGTTATCTCTTACCTTTACTTTGTATTTGTTGGGGTTGTAGAGTATCTCCTACGTGCTTCTTTACTCGTTGCTAAGTAGCATCATATAGGTTGTCCTCCTAGTGTCATGTTAGTGAACCTTTATGATTGCTACTCTGTATTTATTTAGAAAAGATAAAAATTGGTAGTTGCATATTCACCCCCCCTCCAGTAAACCATATCGATCCTTTCAATTGGTATCAGAGCCACGTCTCTTTATTAAGGGTTTCACCACCCGAAGAGTATGGAAGGCGAAGAGGGAGTTCCCCATGGGCAACCCGAGGCCATGGACTTGACTTTGATCACAAGGGACGACTTGAATACGGCTATGGCCGCCCTCAAGACATCCTTGACGAACGAAGTGAAGAGCATGCTTAAAGAGTTAATTGAGGGAATTAAAAGTTCACCCGAACCGGCGTTAGTGGTTAAACCCACCATCACCGATTCGGAGGCCAATTCCTTTAAGGAAGCGGCTAAAGGTATGCGACCTTCCTCATCTCTCGAAAAGGATGGGACTGGAACCTATGCCTCAGTTCCACCTCCCATGATCTATGGAGGACCTGTTCCCACACCTCATCTTAATCCTGTTGGTCCTCCTGATAAGCTTTTTAAGGGTGATTTTCCTAACTAGGTGTTTTATATTAAGTCTCATTTGAATCACAGCTCAACAAATTTATGGAGAATCATCGAGCAAGGCTACTATCCTCATGACCCAAGCAACCTCACTCCAAGAGAAGAAGCGGACAATCAATATAATCACTCCGCATTGTTTATTCTACAATCCGCACTACCGCCTGAAGATCTTCCTCACTTGCGCCCCTTCTTCTGGCCAAGGACTATTGGGAGCACATTATGGTGCTATACAAGGGAAGCTCTAGCATTCAACAATCAAACTATGAATTGCTACTTGATAAGGCTAATGAGTTTGTAATGAAGGAAGATGAGGACCCTCGTGATCTCTATCGGAGGGTGACTGCTATGGATGTTGCTCTCAAGGATCATGGGAGCAACGATGTGGATGACACATGGGTCAAGCGCAAGTTTCTTAAGGCCATCATGCCTTTCAACAAAGCCATATCATCAGTCATTCGCCAACGACCAGATTTCCACTCCTTGTCTTCGAGTGAGGTGTTGGATGAATTCATTGCAATGTCAATCATGAACGAGACCGCTGACAATGCACTTGCTCGAGTTCAGTCAAAGACAGCTTCACCTAACTTTTGAAGAAGAAGAGGAGGATGAGGAAGAGGAGAGCTACCCTGAAGACACTAAGTATGCTTATCATGAGCACATGGCTCTTGCATTGAGGCAATTCTGGGGCAACAAGAGGAACTCAAGACCCAACTTCACCAAGAACAACTCAAGTGGGTTCAAACCCAAGCCACCAGTGAGGACATGCTATAACTATGGTAATGCGAGCCATTTCGTGGCGGAATGTCCTTACGAGAAGAGGGAAGACAACGGAGGCAAGCTCATTCGCAAAGACAAAACAAGGTCATTCCCAAGCAAGAACAACTTTGTCAAGAAACCCCATACAAAGTGCATGGTTGCACTTGAAGAGTACCCCTCCGATGATGATCATGATGATGATATGGTGGCAACTGCGACTATCGCTATTGCCACTCCTTCTGCTAAGAAGGTGTCTATCTTCAACGCCCCCAACGATAATCACATCGCCAAGTGCCTCGTGGCCAAAGGTATCACTAAGGTAACACCCAGCATTAAGACCAACATCACTAGTGCTCCCTCATTGTTGAATTGTGTTGATGATAGTGATGTTGTGGAAATTAATGAGCATGATCTTGACAAATTTCTGTGTACTATCAAAGGAGAAACCAAGAGGCACTTTGTTGTCCTTTTGGAACAATTGGGTGAGGCTAATGACCTCATCAAGTCTCATGAGGAGACCATCTCCGAGATGCAAGGTCATAGTCGTGACTATGCCGATGAGATTGCTAAACTTTCTATTGCTCCAGAAACGGAGCGCACTCTTCGTTTGGCTCCTGAGGAGTCATACAACGATGACTGCGCTAAATTGCAAAAGAAACTAGATCATGCTAAAGTTCTTACTTGTATGCTTAAGTCTGAGAAGGATGCTCTTGGGGTTGACCATGATAGACTCAAAATGGAGTTTGACACCCTTTACAAGGCTCACAAGGTCTTGAAAGGTAGTCATTTCTCCCTGAAAGAGTCTCATGATCAACTTCAAGGAAAGCTTACCAAGGAAATCTCTACTTGTCCTCCTTTTGTTTTAATTGGTAGTGCTTGTACAACTAACCCTTGTTGTGAGCATGCACATCTTGTGGAGGAAAATGCCAAGTTGAAGGATAAACTTGAGAAGGGCTTTGTGTCATGCATCCATGGCAAGAAGAGACTGAACGACCTTTTGAGCAATCAAAAGGGTGTGGTAGGAAAGGAGGGGCTTGGACTTGCATCTAAGTCGAAAAGAAAAAGAAAGAACAGGAACAACAGATCCCCCACCCTCATGGACACCTTTGTCAAAGAGGGCGAAGGGACTCAGGAGGTGAACACGAACAAGGTGGAAAATGGGAGCATCAAGAAGGGCAAAACCATTCCTACCAACACAGCCGTCAAACTAAATCCTTCCTATGTTTTATGTCGTGCTCGTGATGGGCATGTTTATGCCAGATTTATTGGTTCTTACTATGAGTACATTGAATGTTCTATTTGGGTTCCTAAGACCCTTGTCTCTAACATTAAAGGACCCATTTAAAAATGGGTACCTAAAACCTAGCCTTGATCTATTGCAGGAGTTTGCTTCCGGAGGGGTGTCATGGTTGCTCGATAGTGGAGCAACAAATCATATGACCGGAAGGAAAGACTTAGTGGTGGATGTGCATCCTTCCCAATCTATGCCCACCCATGTCCAATTCGCCGATACATCATCGTCAAAGGTATTGGGATTTGGTAAGGTGGTCATCTCTCAAGAGTTATCTATTGAGAAGGTCATGCTTGTTGAGTCCCTTGCTTATAATTTACTTTCGGTTCTTCAACTTGCAATTATGGGATTTTCCACATTCTTTAATCTTGATACTGTGGTCCTTTTGTGGAGCAAGACTCTTAAAGTATCCTATGTTGGACATGTCGAAAATGGTCTCTATGTGGTGAACTTTTCAAAGCGACCCACTAAGACTACGACATGTCTAATGGCTAAATTTGATGTGGGCTTGCTTTGGCATCGCTGACTAGCTCATGTCAATATGAGATCTTTGCAAAGTCTCCTTAAAGGGGACCATATTCGTGGACAAACAAATGTGAGTTTTGCCAGAGATCGTGCTTGCAGTGCCTGCATTGATGGAAAAAATCCATGAAACTGCTCATCGTCCAACGACTCTCATTTACACTAAGAGACCGTTGGAGCTCCTTCATATGGATCTCGTCGGTCCCCCATTATTTGATAGTCTTGGGGGCAGAAAGTACTTATTGGTTATTGTTGATGATTACTCAAGATACACTTGGGTATATTTCTTCAAGAGGAAGAGTGAGACTCAACAAACCGTTATCATCTTTTCTAATGAACCTCAACGTCAACATGAAGCAAAGATTTTGATGATCAGAAGTGACAACGGCACCGAGTTCAAGAACTACACCTTGGATGTGTTTCTAGGTGATGAGGGAATAAAACATAAATATTCGACACCATATACCCCTCAACAAAATGGTGTGGCGGAAAGGAAGAACCGGACACTGATGGACGCTGTAAGAAAAATCATGGCAGAATTCAAATCTCCATATAACTTTTGGGCCGAAGCCATCAACACGACATGTCATGCGTCCAATCGGCTCTATATACGCAAAGGCTTGAACAAGACCCCATATGAGATTCTCACCGGAAACAAACCCAATCTCAAGTACTTCTGGGTATTCGGGTGTAAGTGTTTCATTCTCAAGAAAGGCGCACGTTTAGCTAAATTTAATTCTAGAGCACACGAGGGCATATTTGTTGGTTATGCTACAAACTCTCATGCTTACCATGTCCTCAACAAGTCCACCGGACTCATTGAGGAGACGTGTAATGTGGAGTTTGATGAAAATAACGGCTCCCAAGTGGAGCAAAGTGGTCTTTGTGATGTAGGTGATGAAATTCCTCCCCAAGCCATAAGAAGAATGGGGATTGGTCAAATACTCCCCATTGAGAAACCCCTTGTGGCCGAAGGAGAAGGACAATGCTCTACCCAAGTGGAGCCATCATCCTCACAAGTCCCACCCGCTTCCGATGAACAAAGAGAAGACCCTCAACAAGTTGAGCAAACTCAAGATCAATACCAAGTGCCTAAAGATGGTGACGTGTCCCATGAAGTACAAGCACTCACCCAAGGTTCCGAACCGGCTCAAGATCAAGATCAAGTGCAACCACATGATCCAGACCAAATAGAAGCACAAGATCAAGATCGAGAGCAACCACAAGAACAAGGATAAACTAGTGAACCTGCTCAAGTCGAAGATCAAGTTGATCAGGATGCTATCTCTCAATTCCCTTGTAGGGCGCCTAAAAGGGGTACTAGTGGCAAGGGAGGATCAAAACGCAAGGGCAAGCAAAGCAATCAAGTCGATGTTCCCCAGTTATCCAATGAAGAACTCTTGGAGCATCACGCAACCAAGATTGCGAACAAATTGAGAGTCAAGTCACATCTTATGAAGAATGTACTTGGTAGTTTGAAAAGGGGAGTATCCACTCGTGAACAAATTTAGAATTATTGTGAGCATCACTCGTTTGTTTCGTATTGTGAACCTCAACAGGTACAGGAAGCGCTCGATGATGAGCATTGGCTTATGGCCATGCATGATGAACTGAACAACTTCGAGCGCAATCAAGTTTGGGATTTAGTGCCAAGGCCAAAGGAGGAACATAATGTCATCGGGACCAAATGGATCTTCAAAAACAAGCAAGATGCCAATGGGATGGTGATTCGAAACAAGGCAATATTGGTGGATCAAGGCTACTCCCAAGTCGAGGGTATCGACTATGGTGAAACCTTTGCCCCTATTGATCGTCTAGAATCTATTCGCATGATGCTTGCATTTGCTTCTCATCATAATTTCAAATTACAACAAATGGATGTGAAAAGTGCCTTTCTTATGGTCCTTTAAATGAGTTGGTCTATGTCAAACAACCCCCGGGGTTCGAACATCCCAAGCTCCCCAATCATGTGTACAAACTTAATAAGGCACTCTATGGCCTTAAACAAGCCCCACGTGTGTGGTATGAGTATCTTACTGAGTTGTTACAAGATCATGGGTTTCAAATTGGGAAGATTGATCCCACTCTTTTTACTAAGGGGGTCAAAGGGGATTTGTTCATATGCCAACTATATGTTGATGACATCATTTTCGGTTCTCCTAACGAATCTTTCAATGAAGAATTTGCTGCACTGATGACCGAGAAATTTGAGATGTCTATGATGGGTGAGTTGAAGTTCTTCCTTGGGTTCGAGATCAAACAAGGCTTAGAAGGGACTTCCATTAAACAAGCCAAGTACACTCAAGACATGCTCAAGAGGTTTGAGCTAGAGGATGTCAAGCCCGTCAAGTTTCCCATCCCAACACGATGCAAGCTTGAATGTGATCCCAATGGTAAAGCAGTGGATCAGAAGGTATATCGCTCCATGATTGGATCCCTCCTTTACCTTTGTGCATCTAGACCAGATATCATGTTGAGTGTAGGGCTTTGTGCACGGTTTCAATCTGCACCAAAGGAAAGCCATTACATGGTTGTCAAACGAATCTTTCAATATTTGGCTCATACCCCATACTTTGGTCTATGGTATCCCAAAGGAGCAAACTTTAACCTAGTGGGCTATTCTGACTCAGATTGGGCAGGAGACTGTGTGGAGAGGAAGTCAACCTCTGGAGGATGCCAATTCCTTGGTCGTTCACTGGTAAGTTGGTCTTTAAAGAAGTAGAATTGTGTCTCACTATCCTCCACCGAAGCTGAGTATGTAGCAGCTGCAAGTTGTTGTGCCCAGTTGCTATGGATGAGGCAAACTTTAAAGGACTACGGTGTCACTTGTGACAAAGTGCCTCTCCTATGTGACAATCAAAGTGCTATCAAGATTTATCTCAATCCGGTTCAACACAGGAAGGCCAGGCATATTGATATTCGCCATCACTTCATTCGTGAACATATCAAGCTAGGTGATATTGAGATTCACTTCATCAACACTGAAGAGCAACTTGCAGATATTTTGACTAAGCCCCTAGATGAAGCAGGGCTCCGGGAGTTAAGGCATGAGCTAAATATCACTGATTCAAGTAATGTGGATTGAAACTAGGCACTTTGCACCTCACTCTACATTACATCTTGCTCTAGATGTAGGCATGGACATAAGGGGAGTGTTGTTCTCTCAATGAACTTTCCCTCCCCCCATTATGCATAAATGGATCAAGTCTTTCACTTTGGCCATCACCAAATGGCACTTGTGCTTCAAAGACGAGATATGGTCATGAACCAAAGGATAATTCTTTGCGGTGTCATACCATTTATCTCAAACAAAGGTCGCCTCGGCCACCGCCCTCTCCGTTGGAGACTCTTTGTTGTTTCTTTTCTTTCGGTGTGTCTTTCTTCCTTTCGTGTTTTGTTTTCTCTTGGCTTGATCAAGTTTTTCCACCAGCTAAGGAGTAGAGAGTTCATTTTCTGGCCAGTTTGTGACTTCAAGCACGGTACTACCGCCCCCAGCACGGTAGTAAAATTTTACTACCGCTGGGGAGCGGTACTACCGCTCACCATGCGGTACTACCGCCCCCATCACTGTACTAATTTTTTAATACTGTTGTGGGCGCGGTACTACCGCATGAGGAGCGGTACTACCGCGATGACCACGGTACTACCACGCCGCCTCACCCAGGGGACTATTTAAAAGTCTGGGAGGCCTTTCTCTTTTCCCCTCAGCCCCGAAGTTCTTCCATGTCTCTCTCTCTCCCCTCCTCAAAAACTGCCATAAGGCATCACCGGATCTCCCTATCCGGCCACCGTCCTCCGATTCCGACCGGTGTTACTCTTCCCCACGCGCCATGGACACCGGTACTGCCCCTCATCTGCACTCTTATGCTTTGATTGTTGATTCAATCTAGGGTTAGGGCATATGGTCTCATGGCATCATGATTGGGATTTAGTGGCAGCTTTTTGATAATATGATTCCTTGCATAGGCGGTGTGTGTGTCTAGGCCTGCATAGGATGCAAATCTAAGGTTTTGAATCTTCTTCACAACTTTTTCCCTATCAAAATTGCTTAGATCTATGATTAGGTCGTCCCATGCGGTACTACCGCCCCTCGTGGCGTGGTACTACCGCTCGAGGAGCGGTACTACCGCTTGTAGAGCGGTAGTAAAATTTTCCTACCGCTCCAGAAGCGGTACTACCGCTCCCAGAGCGGTAGTAAAAATTTACTACCGCTCCACCTACGGTACTACTGCTCCCCTTTGTGCACACACACTAATCTATTGTGTTTTATGGGTTTTCTGGACATTCTTGTTCGTTGCCTTGACTTGTTTCTCCTTTCTTTCGTGTTTTGAGTGTTGTTTGCGTGTCCCAGGTGGTGGTTCCCGTCGTTCCAACCCGTCTCGCACTGCCAGTTCCAAGCGACCGTCCTCTGATCCGTCTGAAGGCTCCAATGCCCCCAAGCGCTCGTTCAAGAAGCCTGCTCCAAAGAAGCCCTCAGTCAACTGGAACACCATGCCGCTTGCCGAGTTCCAACACCGTCGCAAGCTCAACCCATATGCCAACAATAGGGAGGATTTCAATGTCGGTGAAATGTTTTGGAATCGCGATCAATTCTTAATCTATGAAGACGTTCTCAGATCGAAGAAGAACCTATATGTCCTGGTGCAGTGGATTGATCTTGAAAATTTGAGGAAGGACATGTCTTATTTTGGGGAGGCCATTGCTATGGTGGAACAACTTCAGATTGCGGACCTCATCTCGTTTCACCTGGATTTTGATATTTCCATTGTAGCTCACTTCTTTGCTACAGTGCACTTTCACCATGATGAGGCTCGTACTATGACTTGGTTGACAAATGGAATGCAGCTGACTGCTACCTGGAAAGACTTCATGGATCTTCTTCAGGTCAGGGATGAGGCCCTCACTACTGCTGTTGGCTTGTGCCCCCATGCCAAGCCTCAAGCCACTCGAGAGGAGAAGCTGCTCCCGTACCTCTCTATGAAGCAAACCCCCATTGGCGAGGTATCCTATGTCATGAACCCCTTCTTGGATTTGATGCACCGTATTTTTCGCAACACATTGTTTCCCAGGGTTGGCAACAAGGACCAGGTGCACTCTTACCTGGTAGACATGCTTCTCATGTGTCAGAAAGCGAAGAATTGTCAGTGTCAGCCCCTTGAAGTTTCTCATGTCATGTGGACTGAGCTCTACTCTGCAGTCATTAACCGTAAGGTCCCAATCTACGGTCCCTACCTATTCTACTTCATCAAGGCCACTTGGACCAAGACCTTCCCCGGGGCTGAGTTTCTTGCTCCTGATTGGGTCCGCCATGAGCCCATCAAGCTGCATCAGAAGGACAAATGAGCCAACACCTCCTCTCGTCCGGCTGCCCCAAGGGATTCTGATGACAATCTGCGAGGCGCTGAGGATGAGGCTCCTCCAGAGGCTCATCGACAGGCTGAGGGTTCCCACACATCTACGGAACCATCATGGGCCACACGGCTCACGGACAGGATGAAGACCCTGTTTCGTATGCAGGCCAAGGGCCAGTACAGAACACATGTTGCTCAGAAGGAGAGTCGCCAGCACGACAAGTTTGTAACATCCGAGTTTCCTTAAATTTGGATGTTAATAGATCATTCATATGCATCTCATATTTTCCTATGCATTATTTGCTCTTTTGAAATTTTTATTCATTATGTAACTTCGGGCAATTTATTGGAGTGGAGATAATATGACTTCTCCCCTGTTGAATAAAAAGTTCATAATGTTTAGAATGTTATTTGAAGTTGTCCGATTGGGTTTTGCAAATTTTTATAAACTCCGAATTATTTTTAGTTGAGTTTTTCAACTCTCGTTGTGTGGCCTATTGAATAAAACTCATTTTCAAAAGTTTGCATTAGGTGGAACTAGGGTTCCTATAGATATATTATATGTATACGTATATATATATATATAATATATTTTAGTATATATATATATATTAGTTGTATATATTATTCCGTTTTTCTAAGTATTTTAGTATATATATATTAGTATATATGTTTTCTGGTATTTTCTTGGCGAGATATATATATATATATGTGTGTGTGTGTGTGTGTGTGTAGGTATCCTTTTTAATTCCTGTAGCAGTATTTTTTTTATGAAAAAAAAGACAACGGGTGCCACCAGGGGCCAGCCCACCAGCACCGAGCTGGCAGTTTACCGCCCCAGCGCACCAGGGAGCCAACCTCCACGCCAGCAAGAGCCATCGCTCCAGCCCCTTCCCACCCAGACCGAGGCACGGACCCAGTCCCAGGCAGCCCAGCAGGGGGGCTTTGCCCAGCGAGGCCAGCGGCCAGGACACCCAGCGCGTCACAGCCTCCAGAACCCCAGCGCGAGGACTCCTGTCCCGAGCCAGATCAGCCTCGCCTCGTTTTCTGGTGGGAACCGAGTAGAACTCTTGTTCCTCGCGAGGGCATAAAGCCAGGGACCGAAGCCCTGCCCCGATTTCGATTTGTTCTGATCCGCCTCGCACGCGCAGCAGCCTCAGCCACCGCAGAGCACGCGGAGCACCTCATAGTCACCGGAGTTCGCGAAGCCGTTGACCGTAATTTGCGCACGTCGCCGGAGTTCGTCCGACCGCCACCGGAGAAGCATCATCGGAGGAGCCACACCGAGACGGTTCCGTTTTCCCCGCTGTTCGTGGTGTGAACACACACACGGTCCGATTCAACAAACCCTGATGAACAGCTTTAGGACGAATTAATCCTATTTTTAACCAGTTTTTAGCTGTTTGAGATTCTCGGTATAATTTTGAAACGTGTTTATCTTTTTACTCGTAACTCCGATTCAGGAAATTCTTTTTCCTGTGATCTCGTATTGATGAGTAGAATATGATGGCGTTAATAGTTTTAGGTTATGTGAAAATTAAGTTTTTAGTTAAATCAGATTTGATTTAAACCTACCGAAGGCCATATTTTGCAAACCGTTCATCCGGTTTAGTTGATTCTTTTTGCGTCATGATTGTATCAGCATGTAGATGATTTTATACCTACTGCCATGCTATTTATGCTTTGGTTATAAACAAGTTGTTTTATTGTCGTTGGTTTTATTTGGTGTTATGTGATTGTGGTGATTGATTGGTGTGATTGTTTGCAACATGTAGAATGTTTGGAGTGCGACGCAAACTATTGTCAGGAGTGTCACTTTCTGAACCAGAATCAAGGCAAGTTACATGTTGATCATCCTTTACCTACTATTTTCTATGCATGTAGTATTATATCACCCTATGAAAATTATGCATGTATAGGAAATATTATTTTATTGCTATGCTTTTGAGCTATATCCCCTTGTCATGAAGATCGTGTTAGATAAAATTTTGCTATGCTATGTAGACGGGGATTGGTTCCTGTATTCATTGAGATTATGGGAGGATTACTACAAAATAAATTTGGGTATTAATTAAGGATTTAATTCACCTCTGGGCGGATATGGTATTGCTGGGTGGTTTCAAGAACATCATGGTATCAACCCTCTGAATGTAAGTGGATGCCGCCCAGGTAAAAAAAGATCAAACAGACTGAGTGACTAGTAGCTTCCTTGTGCGACCACTGGCTATTATGGGCTCTGGCTTAGTTGATCAGTCGTGGAAACCTTACCCGGATGTGCCAGCTGATGTAGCTATGATAGGTGGGATAGGCCTCCTATGGGACTAGGTGACTGCTTCTGAAAGACTTTGTCTCAATCTTCGGGTTGGGTCCAGTGGGTACAGCGTACTAACCTCTGTAGAGTGTATAAACTAATCATGATTATCCGTGTCCCCGATTATGGACAATTTTGAGCAGCTAGGCCATTACAGTTGTTGGTTGATCTTGACAGATGACAAACACTTAATAAAACTTTGTGGGAAACTTAATGATGGTAATAGGTTTGAGTTGGAGATGCCAATTCAACCATATGTGAGTTATTGTAGCAAACAAATTAAAACTTGACTATTAGGTAGCTATGAGGATAAAATCAGCTTTCTGCAAAATAAGCATCAGCCTTTCTTTTGTTATTCGACTATATATATAGATATGTTTGATTATTGTCATGCTTGTTTGTGTTATTGCTATGATGTTTTGTTGCCTCATATATATTGCCTTGATCATAATATGCATATTCGTAGAATATCTATATTCCTCTAGACCTATTCTATCTATTTTCTTATCTATTCTTGCCCACCAGATGCCGCCGAGACGTGAGCCTAGGGACAGGAATGCAGGAGCAGGCAACAATTATGGCAATGGCAATGATCCACCGCCAGGATACGTGCATCACATACTTGAGGGACAAGGCTAGTTGATCCAGTTGCTTGCCCAGAGTTTGGCCAACAATAACAACAACAACCCACCGCCTCCCCACCTATGGATATGCTTACTAGGTTCTTGAGGTTGAATCCTCAGAGGTTCTCCAGCAGCCCTGAGCCTATTATGGCAGATGATTGGCTTCGTTCTATTGGTAGGAACCTGCAGACCGTTGGATGCACAGATACAGAGAGGGTGAGGTTTTCCTCACATCTGTTTGAGGGTCCTGCCGCATCTTGGTGGGACAACTACTTGGTCACCTATCCCATTGATACTATCACGTGGGCGCAGTTTGAGGCAGCTTTCAGAGCCGCACATGTGTCTGCTAGTGCCATGAGTCTAAAGAAGTTGTTTTGCTGCTTGTGTCAGGGAGGTCGCTCAGTTAATGAGTATGTGGAGGAGTTCAATAAACTTGCACGTTATGCTCCTAATGATGTTAATACTGATGCAGCTAGACTGGAGAAGTTCTTGGAGGGCCTGAATGATGATTTGGGAGTTCAGTTTACTGTGGCCACTTTTGGTAATTACCAGGAGCTTGTTGATAAGGCTATTGGGCTTGAGGGAAAGCATCAGGGAATAGAGAATCACAAGAGGAAGTATAGCAACAACAAGTTTCATTCAGGACCGCAGCAGAAGCCATGCGCTTCATATCATAATCATGGAGGTAATGGACATCATCACCATGGAGGTAATGGGCATCATCATCATGGAGGTAATGGCGACAATCATAATGGCCACCATCATCATAATGGACACAAGGGCAACAATGGCAACGGTAATGGTAATGGCAATGGAGGTAATAATAACCAGAACCGCCAGAATGTGCCAGTGCAGAGAGACCTTAATCAGGTCCAGTTCTTCAAGTGCAGAAAGATGGGCCACTACTCCAATGCATGCCCAGAGAGAAATAATGGTAATGGGAATTCTGGAGTCATCAATCCAAACCCCTTTCAAAAGGGTCATGTTAACCATGTTAATGTGGAGGAGGTTTATAATGAGCCTGATGCAGTGATTGGTAAGTTTTTGATCAATTCAGTACTCGTTCTTGTTCTTTTTGATACTGGTGCATCACATTCATTTATTTCGAGGGTATTCATTGATAAACATGGATTGCCAACCAAAACCCTTATTAGGCCTATCAGAGTGAGTTCCCTAGGAGCTGAGATGATAGAAGGTGTTGGTTGTCATCAGTTAAACTTGTCTATTGGGAAGCATGAGTTCCCTACAGATTTGATCATATTGAAGTCACAAGGTCTGGATATTATTTTGGGTATGGACTGGTTACAATTATATGAAGGAGTTATCGATTGTGCTAGAAGATCTATTTCTCTCAGTGCACCAGGAGGGAAGAGAATCAAATATGTATGTAAGTACCAGCATAAGAGGATGGAGGTGAACTCTCTTAAGGGGGGTAGCCTAGAAGAGGTGCCAGTTGTGAAGGATTATCCAGATGTGTTTCCGGAGGAGTTGCCAGGTATGCCACGAAATAGAGATATTGAGTTTCTCATTGATTTAATGCCTGGTATTGGACCTATTGCAAAGAGATCATACCGAATGCCTCCTCAAGAGTTGGAGGAATTGAAGAAGCACTTGAGGGAGTTACAGGCACAAGGGTTTATTCGCCCAAGTTCATCACCTTGGGGAGCCCCTGTTTTGTTTGTTGAGAAGAAGGATGGGACCTTGAGGATGTGTGTTGATTATCGTTCTCTAAATGAGGTAACCATGAAGAATAAGTATCCTTTGCCTATGATAAATGATTTGTTTGACCAGTTGGAGGGAGCTAGTGTGTTTTCTAAGATTGATCTTCGTTCTGGTTATCATCAATTAAAGATTCGTGAGCAAGATATTCCAAAGACTTCTTTCACTACGAGGTATGGGCTGTATGAGTATATTGTTATGTCATTTGGATTGACTAATGCCGCAGCATACTTCATGAATATGATCAACAAGGTGTTTATGGAGTTCTTGGATAAATTTGTGGTTGTTTTCATTGATGATATATTGGTGTTCTCCAAGAATAAGCAAGAGCATCAAGTGAATTTGCGTTTGGTGTTGGAGAAACTGAGGGAGCACCAGTTGTATGCCAAGTTCAGTAAATGTGAGTTTTGGCTGGATGAGGTAGCATTCCTTGGCCATGTTATATCAGGTAATGGAGTTGCAGTAAATCCATCTAAGGTTGCTGCTGTTACAGAGTGGGAGACACCCACGTCAGTTGGTGAGATTCGCAGCTTTTTGGGCTTGGTAGGTTATTACAGAAGGTTTATCGAGAATTTCTCAAAGATTGCAAAGCCTATGACTGAATTGTGGAAGAAGGGGAATAAGTTTGTTTGGACTGATGATTCTCAAGCTAGCTTTCAGGAGTTGAAGCAACGTTTAGTCACAGAACTAGTCTTAACTCTGCCAGATATACACAAAGACTTCCAAGTATATTGTGATGCTTCTCGTCAGGGAGTTGGGAGTGTTTTGATCCAGGAAGGTAAAGTCGTTTCTTATGCTTCACGTCAGCTTAAGAATCATGAGCATAATTATCCTACACATGATTTGGAGTTAGGCTCAGTTGTGCATGCATTGAAAACTTGGAGGCATTATCTCGTTGGTAATCATTGTGATATATTTACTGATCATAAGAGGTTGAAGTATATTTTACTCAAAGGGAGTTGAACCTCAGACAGAGGAGATGGTTGGAGCTTATTAAGGATTATGATTTGGATGTACAGTATCATCTTGGTAAGGCCAATGTTGTTGCTGATGCATTGAGTCGTAGGAGCCATGCTAATGCAATTAATATTGATGATATGCCACCGGAGTTATGTGAGCAATTCAGAAATCTGAGATTGGAGATGGTCCCTAGAGGCTATTTGGCAACACTTGAGGTAAGGCCTAATTTGCTTGACAGAATTAGAGAAGCTCAAAAGGATGATAAGTATATTGCTGAGATAAAGGAGAATATGCTAATAGGGAAGGCAAAAGATTTCCATGAGGATGAACATGGAACCTTATGGTTTGAGAAGCGTATTTGTGTACCTAAGGATGCAGATATAAGGAAGTTGATTCTTCAGGAAGCGCATGATTCACCTTACTCTATCGACGCAGGTAATACTAAGATGTATTTATATTTGAGGGAGAGATTTTGGTGGCCTAGCCTGAAGAGGGAAATTGCTGAGTATATTGCAGTTTGTGATGTGTGCCAGAGAGTTAAAGCAGAGCATCAGAAACCAGCTGGTTTGTTACAACCCTTTCCTATACCTGATTGGAAGTGGGATCACATTGGTATGGATTTCATCATTGGATTACCGAGGACTCGATCAGGTTATGATTCTATTTGGGTAGTTGTTGATCGTTTGACTAAAGTCGCTCACTTCATCCCGGTAAAGACTACCTTTACGAGTGCTAAGCTAGCTAAGATTTTTATGTCCAGAATTGTTTGTCAGCATGGAATTCCAAAGAAGGTAGTGTCTGATAGAGGTACTGAGTTCACTTCTAAATTTGGGCATCAGTTGCATGAATCATTGGGTACTAGACTCGAGTTCAGTACAACATTCCATCCACAAACAGATGGGCATACTAAGAGGGTGAATCAAATATTGGAGGATATGTTGAGGGCTTGTGCTTTGGATTACAGGTCCAGTTGGGATGATAATTTACCATATGCAGAGTTCTCATATAATAACAGTTATCAAGTTGGTTTGCAGATGTCACCGTTTGAGTTTCTGTATGGTAGGAAGTGCAGGACACCATTGATGTGGGATGAGTTTGGAGAGCGTCAGTTCTTTGGACCAGACTTGATTAGAGATGCTGAGGAGAAAGTCAGGTTGGTTCGTGACAGGTTGAAGATAGCACAGTCCAGACAGAAGAGTTATGCCGATGCAAAGCGTAAGGAGGTGACATATGAGGTAGGAGACCGTGCATACCTTAGAGTTTCACCACTTCGTGGAATTAAGAGGTTTGGAATCAAAGGTAAGTTAGCACCACGCTTTTTGGGGCCTTACAGGATCTTGGAGCGTCGAGGAGAAGTAGCTTATCATCTGGAGTTGCCAGAAGCTTTGTGAGGAGTTCATAATGTGTTTCACGTATCCCAGCTGAAGAAGTGTCATGCCGAGATGGGAGATGTTCCTTTGAGAGATACAGTGCCACTTGAGGCAATTCAGTTGGAGACTGACTTGACATATGAGGAGAAGCGTGTTAAGATTCTGGAGACAGCAGAGAGATACTCGCACCAAGACAATCAGATTATGCAAAGTTTAGTGGGATCATCATACAGAAGAAGAGGCTACTTGGGAAGGAGAGGAGGATCTCAAGCACGATCACCCACACCTATTTGCTAGCCAACCCGAATCTCGAGGGCGAGATTCATCTTAAGGGGGGTAGGTTTGTAACATCCCAGTTTTCTTAAATTCAGATGTTAATAGATCATTCATATGCATCTCATATTTTTCCTATGCATTATTTGCTCTTTTGAAAATTTTATTCATTATGTAACTTCGGGCAATTTATTGGAGTGGAGATAATATGACTTCTCCCCTGTTGAATAAAAAGTTCATAATGTTTAAAATGTTATTTGAAGTTGTCCGATTGGGTTTTGCAAATTTTTATAAACTCCGAATTATTTTTAGTTGAGTTTTTCAACTCTCGTTGTGTGGCCTATTGCATAAAACTCATTTTCAAAAGTTTGCATTAGGTGGAACTAGGGTTCCTATAGATATATTATATGTATATGTATATATATATTTTGAATATATTTTAGTATATATATATATTAGTTGTATATATTATTATGTTTTTCTAAGTATTTTAGTATATATATATATATTAGTATATATGTTTTCTGGTATTTTCTTGGCCAGATATATATATATATGTGTGTGTGTAGGTATTTTTTTTATTTCCTGTAGCAGTATTTTTTTATGAAAAAAAGACAAGGGTGCCACCAGGGGCCAGCCCACCAACACCGAGCTGGTAGGCTAGCGCCCCGGCGCACCAAGCAGCCAGTCTCCACGCCAGCAAGAGCCATCGCTCCAACCCCTTCCCACCCAGAGCGAGGCAGGGACCGAGTCCGAGGCAGCCCAGCCGGGGGGCCTTGCCCAGCGAGGCCAGCGGCCAGGAGACCCAGCGTGCCACAGCCTCCAGAACCCCAGCGCCAGGACTCCTGTCCCGAGCCGGATCAGCCTCTCGCCTCTTTTTCTGCTGGGAACCGAGTAGAACTCTTGTTCCTCGCGAGGGCATAAAGCCAGGGACTGAATCCCTGCCCCGATTTCGATTTGTTCCGATCCGCCTCGCACGCGCAGCACCCTCAGCCACACCGCAGAGCACGCCGGAGCACCTCACAATCACCGGAGTTCGTGAAGCGGTTCACCGGAATTTGCGCACCTCGCCGGAGTTCGTCCGACCGCCACTTGAGAAGCATCATCGGAGGAGCCACACCGAGACGGTTCCATTTTTCCCCACTGTTCGTGGTGAGAACGCACACACGGTCCGATTCAACAATCCCTGATGAACAGCTTCGGGATGAATTTATCCTATTTTTAACCTGTTTTTAGCTATGTCAGATTCTCGGTATAATTTTGAAACGCGTTTATCTTTTTACTCGTAACTCCGATTCAGGAAATTCTTTTTCCTGTGATATCGTATTGATGAGTAGAATATGATGGCATTAATAGTTTTCAGTTTTGCAAAAATGAAATTTTTAGTTAAATCAGATTTGATTTAAACCTATCGGAGGCCATATTTTGCAAACCGTTCATCCGATTTAGTTGGTTCTTTTTGCGTCATGATCGTAGCAGCATGTAGATGATTTTATACCTACTGCCATGCTATTTATGCTTTGGTTTTAAACAAGTTGTTTTATTGCCCATGGTTTTATTTGGTGTTATGTGATTGTGGTGATTGATTGGTGTGATTGTTTGCAACGTGTAGATTGTGCGGAGTGCGATGCAAACTATTGTCAAGAGTGTGAGTTTCTGAACCAGAATCAAGGCAAGTTACATGTTGATCATCCTTTACCTACTAGTATTATATCACCCTATGAAAATTATGCATGTATAGGAAATATTATTATTATTGCTATGCTTTTGAGATATATCCCCTTGTATTGAAGATCGTGTTAGATAAAATTTTTCTATGATATATAGACGGGGATTGGTTCCTGTATTCATTGACATTATGTGAGGATTACTACAAAATAAATTCGAGTAGTAATTAAGGATTTAATTCTTCTCTGGGCGGATATGGTATTGCCGGGTGGTTTCAAGAACATCATGGTATCAACCCTCTGAATGTAAGTTGATGCCGCCCAGGTTCAAAAAGATCAAACAGACTTAGTGACTAGTAGCTTCCTTGTTCGACCACTGGCTATTATGGGCTCTGGCTTAGTTGATTAGTCATGGAAACCTTACCCGGATGTGCCAGCTGATGTAGCTATCATAGGTGGGATGGGACTCCTATGGGACTAGGTGACTGCTTCTGAAAGACTTCGTCTCAATCTTCGGGTTGGGTCCAGTGGGTACAGCGTACTAACCTGTAGAGAGTGTATAAACTAATCGTGATTAGCCGTGTCCCCGGTTATGGACAATTTTGAGCAGCTAGGACATTACAGTTGTTGGATGACCTTGACAGATGACAAACACTTAATAAAACTTGGTGGGAAACATAATGATGGTAATAGGTTGGAGTTGGAGATGCCAATTCAACCATATGTGAGTTATTGTAGCAAACAAATTAAAACTTGACTATTAGGTAGCTATGAGGATAAAATCAGCTTTCTGCAAAATAACCATCAGCCTTTCTTTTATTATACTATGCATATACATGTAGGTCTGTTATATTACTTTTCCTGTGTAACTTGCGAATACATTCAAAGTATTGACCTATATGGCTGCAACGTATCATGTTGCAGGATATTCAGACGAGGAGTAAGGTACCGTCAGGGTCGCGAGTCTTCACTCAACATCACCAATGGCTATGATGGGACTCATCGTTCTTATTCT
>NC_058518.1:207819962-207824962 GCF_904849725.1 Hordeum vulgare subsp. vulgare
GATTTCTTATATGCATGATTTGATATCCTTGTAAGTCTCTCCGAGTCTCAGGTTTTGTTTGGCCAACTAGATCTATGATTCTTGCAATGGGAGAAGTGCTTGGTTTTGGGTTCTACCATGTGGTGACCTTTCCCAATGACAGTAGGGGCAGCAAGGCACACATCAAGTAGTTGCCATCAAGGGTAAAAAGATGGGGGTTTTATCATTAGTTTGAGATTATCCCTCTACATCATGTCATCTTGCTTAAGGCGTGTGGAGTAATAGTAGTAGATGCATGCTGGATAGCGGTCGACGTGTGGAGTAATAGTAGTAGATGCAGAAAGTATCGGTCTACTTGTTTTGGACGTGATGCCTATAGATATAATCATTGCATAGATATCGTCATGACTTTGCGCGGTTCTATCAATTGCTCGACAGTAATTTTTTCACCCACCATCTACTTGCTTTCATGAGAGAAGCCACTAGTAAACACTACGGCCCCCGGGTCTATTCACATCCACCGTTTACACCTCCGCTTTTACTTTGCTTTGTTACTTTGTTGCTTTCAGTTCTCACTTGGCAAACAATCTATAAGGGATTGACAACCCCTTTGTTGCGTTGGGTGCAAGCTTTTGTGTATGTGCAGGATCTTGAGATACTCTTCCGCCGGATTGATACCTTGGTTCTCAAACTGAGGGAAATACTTACCATCGCTGTGCTACATCACCCTTTCCGCTTCGAGGGAACACCAACGCAAGGCTCCAAGGCCACGGGGGAAATCCTTTGCATACTTGCCTAGGAAGTCCCTTAAGGCGTAGCCGCAGCTGAAGGATTCCTGGGGCCGTTGACACAACTATTTCTAGCGCCGTTGCAAGGGATACACACCAAACATCAGTCATCATCGTCATCATCTGTAGCGACCCGACTCAAAACGAGGCAAGCCTCTGTGTATCTGTGCCATCCCTGAATCCGTATGCTGGCACACAGAGTACATCAATGTATATATTAAAGTGCAATCACATGGAAATAGCGTAAAACTAATATATACCTTAAATATCTCAGCGGAAGCAGTCAAAGGAGTGGAGTCCCAATAAACACCAACGGCAAGTTGAGTGTAGACCGTAACCCTGAATTGTACTCTTACTCGTCGAAGAAAAATATACATAAGACGTTGCAGCCGTGTAGGTCAGCATGTTGAATATGCCGGCAAGTCACATATGAGAGGGGGTAAAATATCATCTGTACTATATGCATATATGGCAGGTGGTGTTGTAAGTTTTAGCGTAAAGCAAATTTTCTACTACAACAAGAGAGGGGCTAAAAGCAAAATATTACTACGTAGTTGGTTGTTAATGAGATGGTTCCGCCAACCAGTTCTCATACCGAAGTTATCAATATTACCCACATCAAATATATATAATGGTGTTGAGAATTCCAGATAACTTCAGTTCCTTTGGCTCAAGTTGTACATGACCGTGGACACGGCTAATCGATTAGGTTTGAGTACTCTGCAGAGTTTTGCACACGTTCGCCACAAGATTTGATCGCCTCCGTGTATGTCCTCGCACTTCAGGGTGTTTGAAGACCGGATGATCAAAACATGGTCTTTCAACGGGTCCCTCGGAATCCCTGTCGGTGCCCATCCAATCCTACCGTTCTTCTACATCTGCTGGCACCGCCTGTCCAGAGTCGCCGTGTTGTCCAACCAAGCCAGAGCCCATAATGACTTGTGGCTATGCAGGTAAGCCTTGGGTCTTGAAAATATTCGTCCATCTCACTGAGCCTGGGTGAAGCTTTCCGCAAGATGTCATGGCACGTCTCCAGCATCCCGGGTCATCCACTAGTTTCTCCAGGGAGCCGATCAACCGTCCTTCACCCAGAGTTGCATTGCATCACGAGGTCTTGAAAAGTCTTGAATTAACCGGTCTTGGTTATTAAATTATTCTCGCATCACTCGTTATAAACTCTCAACCAGAATCCCGTCTACTCAAGCATAGCAATATGAAATTTGTCATCCCGGGCTAAGTAACGGGGTTGTTGGGTGCCTACGACATGATACTACATTATGTAACCATAATTTCCAAGTACCTAGTCAGCATGCAAATTGGGCATAGGATGGTAGAACTACGATGCATAAAACATAGGTGATACATGATCAAATGGCTTGCCTAGTATTACTTGATGAAGATAGAAGCTCTCAAAATCCTGATAATTCTACTCGCCACACTGAGAGCAACCTATCGTAAACGAATAGCATTCAATAAACATTCATGCCAAAAAGGAAGAACCAAGAGAACATAAGAACATGTGTTGTAAAGTGAAGGTTCATGAATGAGATCAAAAGAGTTAATGGACGATGTACTATTGCTATATAAGCTCGACTTGCATACACTGTGGGAGATAATCAAAAATATTGGGAGAACAACAAGAATGTTATTTGACAAATAGTATAAGACATACGAATTTATTTGTAGAAAGAAAGTCTTGAAATGGAGCACTACAACACAAGTTATAGCGAATTGAAGTATGATTTGAATTTGCATTCAAAAGGTCAAGAGAAGTTGAACTGGAGTACGTTGGTTACGTACATAAATATATGACATGAGTGTTTAGGGGTAAAAGGAATCAATTGAAAAGGTGGTACGATTTGCAAGATAAGATCAAATGAATGTTCGAATACAAATTTGAATCGCTCAAATTTGTAAGGTTCAAAGGTCGAAACTAATGATACTACTGGATATAGGAGATCAATATGACCGTGCAGAAAAATGAATTACTAGATTTGAAATAGCGGACCAAAAGATACAAATACTTCAATATAACATTGAGTCGGCTTAGAACGATGTGAGCACTTTTGAGCATTAATAGATAAATCTGATTTGATCGAAATTATAAGTTGGAAAGTTAAAACTAATGATACAAATGGGAAGATTACTTTGATACGAATCCGACGCAATTGGATTCATCTAAAATGGAGCTACGGATACAAAGATATTATCAAAAGAAGTTTGAATATCAGTGTGAACAAATTTCGAAATTTGAAAATTTCAAAAAGTTGATATGATAGGTTCACCAGATAAGTGGGATCAAGACGAAACTCTAGGCATTGGTTTCATCTAATTCGGATAAACGAGTAAAAAGTTATGGCTATTTGAAAAATCAGGGCCAAGTTGTTTTACGGAATAAAAGTGCTACGTCTAAAAGAATTCTAGGACTAATGTGTAGATACAGAGAATAATTGATAAATCTAATTACTCTACCGTATACTAGTGTATGAATACTAGTCTAGAAATAATAAACTACGGGAGTATAAAAAAATACGAAGAGAAATACCTTTAGAATGGAGAGTAAGAATTAATTCCAATGAGGAGACGACTTCGAGAAATCCTGCCGAAGAGAAGAGAATATTTTTAATTAATAAACCTAGTCAAACCAAAAGATTGATTTAAGCCGAAATAGATGATTTTTGGATGCTCCTACAGGTCTATATTTACAGGTGGAAACAAGGTCTAAAGGTCAATAGCTAGGCAATGTGGGACTAAACATATATGTAAAGAGGAGAAAAGGAGGGAACAAATGCCCATGGGCAAAGTAAATTTCGGCCAGCCCATAGGCAAGCTCGGATGAACAGTGTTTCCTGGTGAATAGTGTCTTTTTATTGTACCTAAACATCTATGCATATTGAGTGAGTTAAATTTAGCACGTGAATTTCTTTCGCCTTTTTGTTTTGCATTTCCATTTTTCCTCGCACGAGAAAAGCCCGGGGAAAATACTCCCTTGCACGCAAGAGAGAGAGCGGAGGAAAATGACCCTCCAAAGTGCGGGAAATTTTTGAAATGTTGGAGCCAAGGAACCCAAAGAATATTTGCAAAAATAATTGCAAAAAGAACTAATGCAAATTTGGGAATTTCTGAAAAAACCATTTTTTAAAAGTTTTTATTTTTTGCTTTGGAAAGATGTTATTCGGGTAGAGATTTTTTTTCTGAAGTTTTTGGTATATAATACCCTATATTAATATTTTGATTTACTTTCCTTTTTTTCGTTTTTATTTTCTGTCTCGGAAAAGTTATAAATAGGAAATGTAATTTTTTCTTTTGCCGCCGCCCCCGAGCGCCATATAAGGCTGGGCCGAATCCCCACTGCCCCGGGATTGAATCCCTTTGAAACCGGCCAACCGCCCTTACCCCGCCTCCTCTCACTGGCCGAAGGGCCCCACCGCCCGAGCCTCTCCCTCCCGCGGCCAGTCTTCTTCCTCCTTCCTTTTTTGCTCTAGACCGAAACCGAGCCGCTGCCCTCCCGAGAACCGTGGGATCCCCTGCCGATTTCTACTCCCTCTTCTTCCTTTCTACCCCTCCTCCCTGCCCTATATAAGAGCCCACCCCCGTTCCCACCCCTTACCCCGCCGAACCACCGCCGCCCTAGCCTCTGCAGCACCTCGCCGGCAGCAGCCCCCGCTGCCCACCTTCGGCCACCCCCACAGGAGCAGCACCGGAGCCCCCTCTCCCCCGAGCGCCTCCCCGAGGAGGAGGACAGCCCCGCCGCCGCCGCCCCGACACCTCCACCACCCCCCGGAGCTCCCTCCCTCGCTGGCGACGCCCCTTCCCGCCGGAATACTGCTCCCAGCCACGGTACTCCCCCTCCCCTCACTGTTTTCTTCCTTTTGTTTTTGTAACCGTTGGATCTTAGCTATAGGGTGTAGATTAGATCATATATAACTCTTCGGTTTAGATTAGAAAACCAACGGTTTTATTTTCACTTATCTTTTAACCAGCAATTTTGCTTAGCCTCGGCCGTTTGCCCATAGCATTGCAACAAACACCCCTCCCAGCCAATAGTAGCCTGCCACGTGTACCCTCTTTTAGTACTAGTTATCTTTATATTTTTCTGCGTGTTTGCAAAAACACAAAGTTTCAATCTTGTTTTGGCCACAACGTTTGATCCCGAAGTCTAATGACATTGATTCATTTTCCAGTAGCTCGCAAATTTCCTGTAGGTTTTAAAAACATATAATTTGTCTATGT
>NC_058518.1:207832462-207844962 GCF_904849725.1 Hordeum vulgare subsp. vulgare
GTCATTGTGGTCGTTGTTGTCCTTGTTGTTGTCCTTGTTGTTGTTGTTGTTGTTGTTGTTGTTGTTGTTGATGATGACGATGATGATGACGATGATGATGTTGTTGTTGTTGTTGTTGTTGACGTTGTTGTTTGTAACATCACAATTTTCTTAAATTCGGATGTTAATAGATCATTCATATGCATCTCATATTTTCCTATGCATTATTTGCTCTTTTCTAAATTCTAGTCATTATGCAACTACGGGCAATTTATTGGAGTGGAGATAATGTGACTTCTCCCGTGTCAAATAAAGGTGCATAATGTTTCGAATATTATTTGGAGTTACCGATTTGGTTTTTGCGAATTTTGTAATGTCCGAAATTATTTTTTTGTTGAGTTTTTAAAAGCTCGTTGTTCGTCCTATTGCATTAAAACTATTTTTAAAACTTGCATTAGGTGGAACTAGGTTCCTTTATTATTTATTAAGTGGGAGTTATTTTATACTTATATATATGTCTATATTAGAATTTTAATATATATATCTATATGTAGATATATATATTACTATATGCGTATATTATATGTATATATTTTGTGTATATATATATTAATATCGTAGTATATATTAATATCAGTATATATTAATATCAGTATTTATTTGTTGGTATTAGTTAGCTAGAAAAATATTTATTTGTTTTCTTTTAATTTTTATTTTTCGTAGCTGTTTTCTTAAAAAAAAGGGCCAAGTTGGCGAGGCCGAGCTAGGCTGGCTCAGCCCAGCCAACTTTGACCAGCCCCATCGCACAGGCTCTTGCCTACGAGCCAAGTCCCAGCATCGAGACAGATTCACCAAGGCTCAGCCCCAGCGCACCAGCACATCTAGCGCTAGCTCCAGGTGGCGAGGGCCACAACCCCAGCATGCCACGAGCCAGCAAGGATCCCATCGCCCGAGGCCCCTCCGCCTACTCCTGTCCCGAGCCGGACACAGCTCCCCACACCGAGACCGAGTACGCGTGGACACCTCGCCTCGTTTTCTTCTGGGACTCGGTTCCTCTCGAGGGCATAAAGCCAGGGACCGAAGCCCCTGTCCCGATCCGTTTTCCCTGCTCCTGATGTAACATCCCAATTTTCCTATTTGGGAATGTTTTACATTGTAGCTAAGCATCTATGCATATTGAGTGAAATAAATTTTAGCTCGTGAATTTCTTTCATCTTTTCGATTTGCATTTTCATTTTTCCTCGCACGAGAAATGCCCAGAGAAAACTCTCTTGCACGCAAGAGAGAGAGCGGAGGAAAATGACACTCCAAAATTGCGGGCAATTTCTGAAATAATTGAGCCAAGAAAACCAAAGTTCTTTTGCAAACATAATTGCAAAAAGAAATAAAGCAAATTTGGGAATTTCTGAAAAAACATTTTTTTAAAGTTTTTATTTTTTCTTTGGAAAAATGTTATTCGGGTAGAGATTTATTTTCTGATTTTTTTGGTATATAATACCATATATAAATATTTTGATTTACTTTCCTTTTTTTTAGTTTTTATTTTTCTGCCTCGGAAAAACATAGAAATAGGAAAGGATTTTTTTATTTTTTAAAAGCCGCCGCCGGGCGCACTGTTGGCCCTGGGCCGAATCTCCTGCCTGGGATCCCGAATCCCTTAAGCATAGGGTGACCGACCCCAACCGCCCCTTTCCCCTCCCACTCCCGAGTGGCCCCACCCGCGACCGAACCTTCCCAGCATCGGCCTCCTTCTTCCTCCTGCCAAAAACCAAGCCGAGACCGAGTTGCTCCCGAGAAACTCGGAATTTCTTCCCCGAGTACTCCCTCTCCCTTCCTTTCTACCCTCTCCCCATGGCCTATAAATACTCCCCCATCTCCACCGCCCCCGTTCCCAACCCTACCTCGCCAACGCCGCCGCCCGAAGCCCTGCCACCGCGAGCTCGCCGGCAGCAACTTCTGCCACCGTCTACCCCGCCCCTGGAGCAGCGCCCCCCAGAGCCCCTTCGCTCCACCGCCACCTCCCCTCAGAGGAGGACCCCGCCACCGCCTCCCCGACGTCCCCACCGCCCCGGAGCTCCTCCCTCGCTGGCAGCCACGTCCCCCGCCGGAGTAGCTACTGCCCAGTCACGGTACACTTTCCCTCTCCCTCTCTGTTCATTCTTCTAATCCATGGTAGCCCTTAGATCTTTAACTAGTGGCCTAGATTAGATCTCTAGATACCCCTTCGGTCTAAATAAGAAAACCAGCGGGTTTTTAGTTCAGTTAAGATTTAGCCAGTAGTTTTTGCTAGCCTTAGGCCGTTTGCTCCTAGCCATGAAACAAACATCCTCCGCAGGTATTAGCAACTTGCCACGTGTACCCCAATAGTTAGCTAGTTATTTTCAGTTTTTCTGTCAAAAATTACAAAAAACAGAAACTTTCTTTTTTGTTTTGGCCACAGCTTTTTATCCCGAAGTCCAATGACATTGATTCTTTTTCCAGTAGCTCACAAATTGCCTATAGTTTTTAGAAACATATAATTTGTCTATGTTTGAAATTTCGGAATATAAGTTAGAGAAGATTTATTTTCAACCTTGTTTTGCCTATTCCAGGAGTTTGAAAAATGATTTTGAGTTGATTCTTTTTGCTACTGCTTCCTAGTGATAAAATATTACTGTGGTAGAAGTTTCAGAATTTTTAATATATTCTTACTGGTGTTTTCAACAGAAACAAGTTTCTGCCATACCGGCGCGTGATAAATTCTTTTGCTTAGGCTATCGCAAATCATTACTTGTAATGTTATTTTTACTTGTGGAATGATTGAAGTTCTTATGGTGTGCTTTGTGTTTGTATCGGTAGATCATCCGGAGTGTGAAGCGTGTTACTTAGAAGCGCTCGAGCAGGACAACTATCATCAAGGCAAGTCATTTTGATCATGTTATTTTACCTATGTTTTCGATGCATGGTAGATCACCTTCTTTGCCCATTTGCATGATGCCTAGGTACTTGGAAACTTTAGTGTAAGTTGTAGTATCATGTGGTAGGAAAACAACAACCCCGATACTTGGCCCCGGGACGACAATATCTTAATGCTATGCTTGAGTAGACGGGTTATTGGTTGAGTGTATGCCACGAGTGATGCGAGGATGATATAATAATCAAGACCGGACTAAGACAAGATTTTTCAAGACCTCGGACGCAATGCAACTGTGGGTGAAGGACGGTTGATCGGCTCCCTGGAGAACCCAGTGGATGCCCGGGATGCTGGAGAGGCCATGTCATCTTGCGGAAAGCTTCACCCAGGCTCGAAGAGACGGACGGAGACTTCAAGACTCAAGGCTTACCTGCACAGCCACAAGTCATTATGGGCTCTGGCTTGGTTGGACAACGCGGCGACTCTGGACGGGCGGTGCTAGCAGATGTAGACGAACGGTAGGAATGGATGGGCACCGACAGGGATTCAGAGGGACCCGTTGAAAGACCATGTTTTGATCATCTGGTCTTCAAACACCCTGAAGTTTGAGGACAAACCCAGAGGCGATGAAATCTTGTGGGGAACGTGTGAAAAACTCTGCAGAGTGCCCAACCTAATCGATTAGCCGTGTCCACGGTCATGGACAACTTGAGCCGAAGGCATTGAATTTCCCCTGAACTCTCGACACAACTTAATAATGATGTGGGTGTTAACAACTATTCGGGTACGAGAACTGGTTGGCGGAACCATCTCGTTAACAACAAACATTGTAGTAACATTTTGCTTTCAACCCCTCTTGTTGTAGGATAAAACTGGCTTTATGCAAAACTTAGCTCCACCCGCCAAATATTCATGTAGAGATAGTTGATTATTATTTTACTCCTCTCTTGGATGACTTGCCGGCATATTCAATATGCTGACCTACACGGCTGCAACGTATCATGCTGCAGAGTACTTTTCCGACCAGGAGTGAGGCTACCTTCTACGCTCAGCGACATGCCCTTGGAGTCGGATGGACTCGTCTTCCTGATGCTTCTGCTTAATCTTCGTTAGATAATCTCATGAGTTGGCCTTCAGCCACTTTATTGTAATCCTTTATTGTAATAAAGTACTCTTTATGAGATTTCGATTAATAAAGCTATGTGATTGAACTCTTGAATATATACATGATGTACTGTGTGTGTACCAGCATGATCTTGGGATGGTACGGAAACACCAGAGGCTTGACTTGTTTGGAGTCGGGTCGCTACAGAAATGGTATCAGAGCACACGCTGACCTTAGGACGTATCCTCTAGGAATGGAAAAGCCTTAGGAAGAAAACTATTTTCTCTTATGTCTATAAATCTTCTATTTCCTCTTCTGATCATTTCTGACTTCTCTCCAATTTTCCAATGTTTAGATGCCCACCTTCGTCCCTGTTAAGTTCACGGAGTTTTGCCAGCCCGACACCACTATGTCGTTCGGAAAGGAGATGGTGCAGATCACCAAGGATTTGAGGATTGCTCTGCCGACTATCACAGGGAAGCCAACTTCGTCTTACCCGGAGGATTCACGCTACAGGATCGAGGTGCACATTCCCGTAAGGACATTCCAGCCGCGCACTGAGCCGATGGATTTCATGTTCATCGCACCCAACTGGATTCTCGAAAGGGGCATGGCGATCCATTGTGCACTCGGACGTATCAAGGAAGAATACAAAGGCTGCCCTATTTCTCCAGACCTATTCACCGTATCCCGGAGAAATGAAGACGAAGATATCATCTCAAGCCAGACCAAGGACGCTCTCTTGTCTTATGCCCAGACCTTGGAGGAGCACAGCGGGACTCTGGAGTATCACGTGATCAAGGACGCCAGGAAGATCAAGCAACTGTCACTCCGCGAGCTTGAGCTTGAAGACGCAGCCCGGGAAGCCCACTATGAACATGAGCTGGAGGTGAAGGACTTTCTGGAGCGGATCGAGAAGCTGAAGACTCGAGTTGCATACCTGGAGGAGGAACTGGACATGGGCGAGAACCTTCATCCCGAAGGAGACGTAGCCCCCTTGATCAGCAACGACGAGGACTATGAAGAAAGCTCCACCGAAGGACCCGCCAGCATGCTTTTCTGAGGAGGACACTTAGACTAGACCACCAAATTTACTTTATCGTTATACGTTTTAGGCCGATGTTTAGGACTATCGAATTTAGTATCCCCGTGTGAACCCTTGTGACGATATTGAATAAAATGTGTGGTGTGATACTTGTGTGTTGCATTCACATGGGTAGTGTAATTACTCTTAGACCATTGTTCTAGGCTAATCTCACCCCTCTACAAACATCAGATGCCTCCGAGACGCGCCCGTGAGTCCAACTTTCCGCCGGAACTCACCCAGTTGATCCAGCAACAAAACACCCTGATGCAGCTGATCATCCGGAACCAGAACAACAACAACCATCATCCACCACAGACTGACAATCTCACCCGTTTTCTGAGGTTGAACCCTCCAACTTTCTCCAGCAGCATTGAGCCCATTGTGGCAGATGATTGGCTCCGCAAGATGGAGCGTGAACTTATCACCGCTGGTTGTTCTGAAGCTGAGAAGGTGCGTTTTGCCGCGCATCAACTTGAAGGCCCTGCATCTGCTTGGTGGGAGAACTACACCACCACTTATCCCATTGCTGGAGTCACTTGGGAGCAATTCAAGCAAGCCTTCCACACCGCGCATGTCTCAGCTGGTGCAATGAGTCAGAAGAAGCGTGAGTTTCGCAACTTACCCCAGGGGAATCGCTCTGTGGCTCAGTACGTTGATGAATTCAGCATGCTCGCCCGTTATGCACCTGGAGATGTGGCCGATGATGCGGCCAAGCTGGAAAAGTTCTTGGAAGGACTGAATGATGAGCTAAGCATTCAGTTGACGGTAGCCACCTTCAACAACTACCAGGAGCTGGTTGATAAGGCCCTCATCTTGGAGGGGAAACACCAGCAGATGGAGAACTTCAAGCGAAAGTATGGGGTTGGAAAGTTCAACTCCGGCACTCAGGAGAAGCCTCGCTACACCCCCTATTCAGGAAATACCGGGACTGGATCCGGTAAGTTTGGAGGACACGTTCAGCATAACCACCCAGTGCACAACCATGGAGGCCACAACCATGGAGGAAATGGGAACCACCGCAACAACAACAACTTCAACAATGGCGGTACTCGCACTCAGCAGCATTCGGCTCCTGCTCAGAAGGATCTGACTCACATCACCTGCTTCAAGTGTCAGAAGACGGGACACTATGCCACTGATTGTCCCCAGAACAAGGAGGGAAACGGCAACGGCAACGGCAACTCTGCAGCTAAGAAGCCCAATCCTTTTCCTCGAGCTCAGGTGAACCACATTGATGTTGAAGAGGTCTATGATCACCCCGATACTGTGGTTGGTAAGTTTTTGCTTAATTCACATCCAGTATTGGTACTTTTTGATTCTGGTGCAACACATTCATTCATATCAAGGGTAGTTGTGGAAAAGTATAGTTTGCCAACTAGAACCCTCAGCCAGCCTATTAAGGTCAGTTCCCCAGGAGGCATGATGACAGGCGGGATAGGATGCCATGCTTTGAGTCTCAACATCGGGAACCATAATTTTCCCACCGACCTCATCGTATTAGAGTTCCAGGGATTGGTTGGCCAAGTATGAAGGGAATATCGATTGTGCCCTTAAGTCTATTTTGCTCACCACCCCCGAGCAGAAGCGGATTAAGTACGTGTCTCAGCGCCCGACACAGAGTAAGCGAGTAAACTCTCTCACGGGAGTAGTCCAGGAGGAAGTACCGATTGTACAGGAGTATCCAGATGTATTTCCGGAGGAATTGCCGGGAATGCCACCCGATAGAGAGATTGAATTCTTGATTGAGCTATTACCCGGAACAGCCCCAATATCCAAGAGACCTTATCGGATGCCCGCAAATGACTTGATAGAAATCAAGAAGCAAATTAAGGAGTTATTGGACAAAGGGTATATTCGCCCAAGTTCTTCACCTTGGGGAGCCCAAGTGCTCTTGGTTGAAAAGAAAGACAAGTCCTTTAGAATGGTTGTCGATTATCGTGCATTGAACGATGTGACCATCAAGAACAAGTACCCCTTGCCAATGATCAATGATCTGTTTGATCAGTTAGTTGGAGCTCGCATATTCTCAAAGATCGATCTTCGATCCGGGTATCATCAGTTGAAGATTCGTGAACTGGATATACCCAAGACAGCCTTTACCACTCGATACGGCTTGTATGAGTACACGGTCATGTCATTTGGACTAACTAACGCTCCGACATACTTTATGAATCTGATGAACAAGGTATTTATGGAATACTTGGACAAGTTTGTCGTGGTGTTCATCGATGACATACTGATATTCTCCAAGAACGAAGAGGAACACAAGGAACATCTGCGTCTAGTTCTGGAGAAGCTTCGAGAGCATAAGCTATACGCTAAGTTTAGCAAATGTGAGTTTTGGTTGAAGGAAGTCGGATTCCTCGGACACATCATCTCAGGAGAAGGAATAGCAGTGGACCCTGCCAAGGTCGCAGCAGTCACCGAATGGGTAGCACCCACTTCAGTCAAGGAGATCTGCAGTTTCCTCGGACTTGCCAGATATTACCGGAGGTTCATTGAGAATTTCTCAAAGATTGCCAAGCCAATGAAAGAGTTGTTGAAGAAGGAATCCAAGTATATTTGGACTGAGGAATGTGAAACCAGTTTTCAAGAGTTGAAGAAACGTCTTGTTACAGCCCCAGTGCTAATATTGCCGAAAATTCGGAAGGATTTCCAGGTTTACTGTGACGCCTCTCGTCAAGGACTTGGAGGAGTGCTCATGCAAGAAGGCAAAGTTGTAGCCTATGCGTCCAGACAGCTCATACCTCATGAGGTGAATTATGCCACACATGACTTGGAACTAGCAGCCGTAGTGCACGCTCTCAAGACCTGGAGACATTTCCTGATCGGAAATAGTTGTGATGTTTACACTAATCACAAGAGCCTGAAATATATCTTCACGCGGAAGGAGTTGAACCTCAGACAGAGGCAATAGCTGGAGTTGATCAAGGACTATGACATGAGATTGCATTATCACCCAGGCAAGGCAAATGTTGTAGCCGATGCGTTGAGCCGCAAGAGTTATGTGAACATGCTCACAGCAGGAGGATTACCCCAGGAGTTAGTCGATGATCTCTGAGAGCTCAAATTGGAGAGAGTTCCAAGAGGATTTGTTGCCACTCTGGAAATTCAGTCATGGAAACCTTACCACTGGCTATTATGGGCTCTGGCTTAGTTGATCAGTCGTGGAAACCTTACCCGGATGTGCCAGCTGATGTAGCTATGATAGGTGGGATGGCCCTCCTGTGGGACTAGGTGACTGCTTCTGAAAGACTTCGTCTCAATCTTCGGGTTGGTTCCAGTGGGTACAACGTACTAACCTCTGCAGAGTGTATAAACTAATCATGATTAGCCGTGTCCCCGGTTATGGACAATTTTGAGTAGCTAGGCCATTAGAGTTGTTGGATGATCTTGACAGATGACACACTTAATAAAACTTGGTGGGAAACTTAATGATGGTAATAGGTTGGAGTTGGTGAGGCTAATTCAACCATATGTGAGTTATTGTAGCAAACAAATTAAAACTTCACTATTAGGTAGCTATGAGGATAAACTCTTGTTACACTATGCATGTACATGTAGGTCTGCTATATTATTTTCCTGTGTAACTTGCCAATACATTCAAAGTATTGACCTATATGGCTGCAACGTACCATGTTGCAGGATATTCAGACGAGGAGTAAGGTACCGTTAGGGTCGCGATTCTTCACTCAACATCGCTAGTGGACTATGATGGGACTCATCGTTATTATTCCGCTACTTTTACGCTGTTTGATAGAATAAAGCTAGCTAAGTGCTATGCAGATTATTATATTTTATAAATTCTGGATCATACGTTGTAATAAATGATGCACTTGCTATATCTGGTTTTCATCTATACTGTGTTTGCTAGCGAGTCGATACTGGGACTAGCACAGTAAAGCACAGAGACTCAAATCCTTTGAGGTTTGGTCGTTACAGATGGCATCAGAGCAATGCGTTGACTGTAGGTCGTGGCCCTAGAAAATGGATTAGAAAAGCCATAGGAGTGAAAATTTATTCTATAAACTTTGTCTACATCTTACTCTTTCATTAGATAACCACTCTAGTATCTTGACCAGCTTAAGTAGGAACTAGTGCTGAGACCACCATTTATCTTTGTTTTTATTGCGATATCAACGTGTTAGCGTATCTGTTTATGCACGCTTTGTGGCATGACGATACTAGGTTTCTTGCTTGATTGTTATTTTGCTTGTTTGTTAAATTAGGATCTTGTCAAAATTATGCGACTATATATATATATATATATATGTATTATTATTGTCATGCTTGTTTGTGTTATTGCTATGGTGTTTTGTTGCCTCATATATATTACCTTGATCATAATATGCATATGGATAGAATATCTATATTACTTTAGACCTATTCTATCTATTACTCATCTATTCTTGCCAACCAAAACCCTTAGTATGCCTATTAGAGTGAGTTCCCCAGGAGCTGAGATGATAGCAGGTGTTGGTTGTCATCAGTTAAACTTGTCTATTGGGAAGCATGAGTTCCCTACAGATTTGATCATATTGAAGTCACAAGGTCTGGATATTATTTTGGGTATGGACTGGTCACAATTATATGAAGGAGTTATCGATTGTGCGAGTCGATCTATTTCTCTCAGTGCACCAGGAGGGAAGAGAATCTAATATGTATGTAAGTATCAGCATAAGAGGATGCAGGTGAACTCTCTTAATGGGGGTAGCCTGGAAGAGGTGCCAGTTGTGAAGGATTATCCAGATGTGTTTCTGGAGGAGTTGCCAGGTATGCCACCAGATAGAGATATTGAGTTTCTCATGGATTTGATGCCTGGTACTGGACCTATTGCAAAGAGACCATACAGAATGCCTCCTCAAGAATTGGAGGAGTTGAAGAAGCAGTTGAGGGAGTTACAGGCACAAGGATTTATTCGCCCAAGTTCATCACCTTGGGGAGCCCCTGTTTTGTTTGTTGAGAAGAAGGATGGGACCTTGAGGATGTGTGTTGATTATCGTTCTCTGAATGAGGTAACCATTAAGAATAAGTATCCTTTGCCTATGATAAATGATCTGTTTGACCAGTTGGAGGGAGCTATTGTGTTTTCTAAGATTGATCTTCGTTCTGGTTATCATCAATTAAAGATTCATGAGCAAGATATTCCAAAGACCGCTTTCACTACGAGGTATGGGTTGTATGAGTATACTGTTATGTCATTTGGATTGACTAATGCCCTAGCATACTTCATGAATATGATGAACAAGGTGTTTATGGAGTTCTTGGATAAATTTTTGGTTGTTCTCATTGACGATATATTGGTGTTCTCCAAGAATAAGCAAGAGCATGAAGTGCATCTGCGTTTGGTGTTGGAGAAACTGAGGGAGCACCAGTTGTATGCCAAGTTCAGTAAATGTGAGTTTTGGCTAGATGAGGTAGCATTCCTTGGCCATGTTATATCAGGTAATGGAGTTCAAGTTGATCCATCCAAGGTTGTTGATGTTACAGAGTGGGAGACACCCACGTCAGTTGGTGAGATTCGCAGCTTTTTGGGCTTAGCAGGTTATTACAGAAGGTTTATTGAGAATTTCTCAAAGATTGCAAAGCCGATGACTGAATTATTGAAGAAGGGGAATAAGTTTCTTTGGACTGATAATTGTGAAGCTAGCTTTCAGGAGTTGAAGCAACGTTTAGTTACAGCACCAGTCTTAACTCTGCCAGATATACATAAAGACTTCCAGGTATATTGTGATGCTTCTCGACAGGGACTTGGGAGTGTTTTGATGCAGGAAGGTAAAGTTGTTTCTTATGCTTCACGTCAGCTTAAGAATCATGAGCATAATTATCCTACACATGATTTGGAGTTAGCCTCAGTTGTGCATGCGTTGAAAACTTGGAGGCATTATCTCGTTGGTAATCATTGTGATATATTTACTGATCATAAGAGTCTAAAGTACATATTTACTCAAAGGGAGTTGAACCTCAGATAGAGGAGATGGATGGAGCTTATTAATGATTATGATTTGAATGTACAGTATCATCCTGGTAAGGCTAATGTTGTTGCTGATGCATTGAGTCGTAGGAGCCATGCTAATGCAATTAATGTTGATGATATGCCACCGGAGTTATGTGAGCAGTTCAGAAATCTGAGATTGGATATGGTCCCTAGAGGCTATTTGGCTACACTTGAGGTAAGGCCTACTTTGCTTGACAGAATTAGAGAAGCTCAAAAGGATGATAAGTATATTGTTGAGATAAAGGAGAATATGCTAAAAGGGAAGGCAAAAGATTTCCATGAGGATGAACATGGAACCATATGGTTTGAGAAGCGTATTTGTGTACCTCAGGATGCAGACATAAGGAAGTTGATTCTTCAGGAGGCGCATGATTCACCTTATCCTATCCACCCAGGTAATACTAAGATGTATTTGGATTTGAGGGAGAGATTATGGTGGCCTAGCTTGAAAAGGGAAATTGCTGAGTATATTGGAGTATGTGATGTGTGCCCGAGAGTTAAGGCAGAGCATCAGAAACCAGCAGGTTTGTTACAACCCTTACCTATACCTGATTGGAAGTGGGATCTGATTGGTATGGATTTCATCACTGTATTACCCAGGACTCGATCAGGTTATGATTCTATTTGGGTAGTTGTTGATCGTTTGACTAACGTCGCTCACTTCATCTCGGTAAAGACTACATATACCAGTGCTAAGCTAGCTAAGATTTATATGTCCAGAATTGTGTGTCTGCATGGAGTTCCAAAGAAGGTAGTGTCTGATAGAGGTACTCAGTTCACTTCTAAATTTTGGCGTCAGTTGCATGAATCATTGGGTACTAGACTGGAGTTCAGTACAGCATTCCATCCACAAACAGATGGGCAGACTGAGAGGGTGAATCAGATATTGGAGGATATGTTGAGAGCTTGTGCTTTGGACTACGGGTCCAGTTGGGATGATAATTTACCATATGCAGAGTTCTCATATAATAACAGTTATCAGGCTAGTTTGCAGATGGCACCGTTTGAGTTTCTGTATGGCAGGATGTGCAGGACACCATTGATGTGGGATGAGGTTGGAGAGCGTCAGTTCTTTGGACCAGACTTGATTAGAGATCCTGAGGAGAAAGTCAGGTTGTTTCTTTACAGGCTAAAGATACCACAGTCCAGACAGAAGAGTTATGCCGATGCAAAGCGTAAGGAGGTGACATATGAGGTAGGAGACCGTGCATACCTTAGAGTTTCACCACTTCGTGGAATTAAGAGGTTTGGAATCAAAGGTAAGTTAGCACCACGGTTTGTGTGGCCTTACAGGATCTTGGAGCGTTGAGGAGAGGTAGCTTATCAGCTGAAGATGCCAGAAGCTTTGTCAGGAGTTCATAATGTGTTTCACGTATCCCACCTAGAGAACTGTCATGGCGAGATGGCAGATGTTCCTTTGATAGATACAGTGCCACTT
>NC_058518.1:207854962-207857462 GCF_904849725.1 Hordeum vulgare subsp. vulgare
CGTCAACGTCGCCGTTGTTGTTTTTGCCATTGTTGTCGTTTTTGTCGTAGTAGTTGTTGTTGTTGTCATTGTTCTCGTCGCAGTCGTTGTTGTCGTTGTTATCGTTGTTGTTGTTGTTGTTGTTGTTGTTGTTGTTGTTGTTGTTGTCGTTGCTGTCACTGTTGTCATTGCTCTCGATGTTGTCATTGTTTTTTTGTTATTGTTGTTCGCGTAGTTGTCATTGTTGTCGTTGTTCTCGTGATTGTCATCGTTGTCGTTATTGCCATCATTGTCGTCGTCGACATCGTCGTCGTCGTCGTCAACGTCGTCGTCGTCTTCGTTGTTGTTGTTGTTGTTGTTATTGTCGTCGTCGTCTTCGTCGTTGATGTCATTGTTGTTGTTGTTGTCGGTGATGTCGTTGTTGTCATTGTTGTCGTTGTTGTTCTTGTTGCTGCTGCTGCTGTTGTTGTCGTTGTTGTCGTTGTTGTTATTGTCGTTGTTGTCATCATTTTCGTCATTGTCGTTGTTGCCGTTGTTTTCGTCGTCGTTGTCGTCGTCATCATCGTAGTCGTTGTCGTGGTTGTTGTTGTTGTTGTTGTTGTTGTTGTTGTTGTTGTTGTCTTCGTCGCCGTCATCGTCGTCGTCGTCGTCGTTGTAGTAGTTGTTGTTGTTGTTGTTGTTGTTGTCGTCGTCATTGTCATCGTCGTCATCTTCGTCGCCGTCATGATTGCTGTTGTTGTTGTTGTTGTTGTTGTTGTTGTTGTGGTTGTGGTTGTTGTTGTTGTTGTAATTGTCCTCGTCATTGTCGTTGTTGTTGTCGTTTTCGTCGTCATCGTAGTCGTCGTCATCGTCAATGTTGTTGTTCTTGTTCTTGTGGTTGTTATTGTCCTTCTCATTGTTGTTGTTGTTGTTGTTATTGTTGTTGTTGATGTTGATGTTGTTGTTGTTGTTGTTGTTGTTGTTGTTGTTGTTGTTGTTGAGGTGGTGGTGGTGGTGGTGGTTGTTATTGTTCTCATTGTTCTCGTCATTATCGTTGTTGTTGTCGTTTTTGTCGTCATCGTCGTCGTCATCGTCGATGTTGTTGTTCTTGAACTTTTCGTTGTTATTTTCCTTGTCATTGTTTTTGGTGTTGTTGATATCATTGTTGTTGCTGTTGTTGTTGTTGTTGTGGTGGTGGTGGTTGTTGTTGTTGTTGTTGTTACTGTAGTTGGTGGTGGTGATGGTGGTGGTGGTGGTGGTGTTGTTGTTCTTGTTGTTGTTGTTGTTGTCGTTGTCATCGTCTTTGTTGTGTTGTTGTTGTTTTTGTTGTTTTTGTTTATTTTGTTGTTGTTGTTGTTGTCGTTAATATCGTTGTTGCTATTGTTGTTGTTATCGTTCTTGTTGTTGTTCTCGTCATTGTCGTTGTTGTCATCGCCATCGTTATTTTTGTTTCTGTTGTTGTTGTTGTTGTTGTTGTTGTCGTTGCTGTCATTGTTGTCGTTGTTGTCGCTATTGTCGTCGTTGTTGTTTTTATCGTTGTTGGTGTTGTTTCCGTCATTGTCGTAGTTGTCGTCATCTTGGTCGTTGTAGTCGTCGTCGTCGTCATATTCGCCGCCGTCGTCATCATATTCGCCGCCGTCCTCGTCATATTCGCCGTCGTCGTCGTCGTCATCATCGACGTTGTCGTTGTTGGTGGTGCTGTTTTTGTTGTTGTTGTTGTTGTTGTTGTTGTTGTTGTTGTTGTTGTTGTTGTCGTTGTTGTCGTCGTCGTCATCTTCGTTGTCGTCTTCGTTGTTGTTGTTGTTGTTGTTGTTGTTGTTGTTTTAGTTGTTGTTGTTATTGTTGTTGTTGTTGTTTTTGTCGTTGATCTCATTGTTATCGTTTTTGTCGTTGTTGTTGCTGTTGTCGTCGTCGTCTTCGTCGTTGTTGTTGTTCTTATTGTTGTTGTTGTTTTTGTTGTTGTTGTTGTTGTTGTCGTCGTTGTCATTGTTGTTGTTGTTGCTGTTGTTGTTGTTGTTGTTGTTGTTGTTATCGTTGTTGTCGTTGTTCTCATCACTGTCATTGTGGTCATCGCTGTAATCATTGTCGTCGTCGTTGTTGTCGTTGTTGTTATTGTTTTTGTTGTTGCTGTTGTTGTTGTTGTTGTAGTCGTCGTCGCGGTCGTCATGGTCGTCGTGTTTGTTGTTGTTGTGGTAGTTGCTATCGTTGTTGTCACTATTGTCGTCGTCGTTGTTGTCATTTTTGTTGTTGTCATAGTTTTTGTTGTTATCGTCATTGTCTTTGTTCTTTTCTTTATAGTCATCATCGTCGTCTTCGTTGTTGTTGTTGTTGTTGTTGTTGTTGTTGTTGTTGTTGTTGTTGTTGTTGCTGTCGTCGGCGTCGTCAGCGTCGTCGTCGTCATCGTTGTTATTGTTGTTGTTGTTGTTATTGTTCTTGTTGTTGTCGTTGTTGTCGTTATTTTTGTTGTTGTTGTTATTGTTGTTGTTGTTGTTGTTGTTGTTGTTGTTGTTGTTGTTGTCGTTGTTGTTGTTGTTGTTGTTAT
>NC_058518.1:207872462-207877462 GCF_904849725.1 Hordeum vulgare subsp. vulgare
CTGATGTTGTTGTTGTTGTCATTGATGTCGTAGTTATTGTTGTTGTCATTGTTGTTGCTGTCGTCGGCGTCGTCATCATCGTCGTCATCGTTGTTGTTGTTGTTGTTGTTGTCGTTGTTGTTGTCGTTTTTGTTGTTATTGTTGTTGTTGTTGTTGTTGTTGTGAGTGTTGTTGTTGTTGTTGTTGTTGTTGTTGTTGTTGTTGTTCACTGTCATCATCGTTGTTGTTTTTGTTGTTACCATTGTCGTCATTGTCGTCGTTACCATTGTTTTTGTTTCCTTAGTTGTCGTTGTTCTTAACGTTGTCCTCGTTGTCGTTCTTCTCATCATTGTCGTCGTCTATGTCGTCATCGTCGTCGTTGTTGTTGTCGTTGTGGTGGTGGTGGTGGTGTTGGTGGTGGTTGTTCTTGTTGTTGTTTGTGTTGTTGTTGTTGTTGTTGTTGTTGTTGTTGTTGTTGTTGTTGTTGTTGTTGTTGTTGTTGTTGTTGGTGTCGTTGTTGTTGTACCTGTCGTCATCGTTTTCATCATCGTCGTCGTCGTCGTTGACGTCGTTGTCATCGTCTTTATCATCGTCATTGCTGTTTTTCCCATTGTTGCCATTTTTGTCGTAGTAGTAGTTGTTGTTATTGTTGTCGTTGTTCTCATCGTAGTCGTTGTTTTCGTTGTTAACGTCATTGTTGTTGTTGTTGTCGTTGCTGTCGTTGTTGTCATTGCTCTCGATGTTGTCATTGTTTTTTTGTTATTGTTGTTGTCATAGTTGTCATTGTTATCGTTGTTCTCATGATTATCATCGTTGTCGTTGTTGCCGTCGTTGTCGTCGTCGACATCGTCATCGTCGTCGTCATTGTTTTTGTTGTTGTTGTTGTTGTTGTTGTTGTTGTTGTTGTTGTTGTTGTTGATGTTGTTGCTATTTTTGTTGTCGTCGTCGTCCTCTTCTTATTTGTTGTTGTTGTTGTTGTTGTTGTTGTTGTCGTTGTTGCAATTGTTGTTGTTTTCGTCGTCGACTTCTTATTTGTTGTTGTTGTTGTTGTCGTTGTCGTTGTTGTCGTTAATGTCATTGTTGCCATTGTTGTTGTTATCGTCTTATGGTTGTTCTCGTCATTGTTCGTTATTGTAGTCGCAGTCGTCATTATTATTGCGGTTGTGGTTGCTGTTGTTGTTGTTGTTGTTGTTGTTGTTGTAGTTGGTGTTGTTGTCGTCATCGTCGTTGTCGCCTTTGTTGTTGTTGTTGTTGTTGTTGTTGTTGTTGTTGTTGTTGTTGTCGTTGTCGTTGTTGTCGTTATTGTCGTTAATGTCGTTGTTGTCATTGTTTTTGTTATCGTTCTTATCGTTGTTCTCATCATTCTCGATTTTGTCGTCGTCGTCGTTATTATTATGGTTCTTATTGTTGTTCTTTTTGTTGTTGTTGTAGTTGTTGTTGTTGTCATCTTTGTTGTTGTTGTTGTTGTTTTTGTTGTTTCTGTTGTTGTCGTTGCTGTCGCTCTTGTCATTGTTGTCGCTATTGTCGTCGTTGTTGTTGTTATCGTTGTTGTCGTTGTTCCCGTCATTGTCGTTGTTGTCGTAGTTGTCGTCGTCTTCGTGGTCGTAGTCGTCGTCGTCATATTCGCCGCCGCCGCCGTCGTCGTCGTCGTCGTCGTCGTCGTCGTCGTTGTAGTTGTTGTTTTTTTTGTTGTTGTTGTTGTTGTTGTCGTCGTCGTCGTCTTTGTTGTCGCCTTCGTTGTTTTTGCTGTTGTTTGTTGTTGTTGTTGTTGCTGATGTTGTTGTTGTTGTCATTGATGTCGTAGTTATTGTTGTTGTCATTGTTGTTGCTGTCGTCGGCGTCGTCATCATCGTCGTCATCGTTGTTGTTGTTGTTGTTGTTGTCGTTGTTGTTGTCGTTTTTGTTGTTATTGTTGTTGTTGTTGTTGTTGTTGTGAGTGTTGTTGTTGTTGTTGTTGTTGTTGTTGTTGTTGTTGTTCACTGTCATCATCGTTGTTGTTTTTGTTGTTACCATTGTCGTCATTGTCGTCGTTACCATTGTTTTTGTTTCCTTAGTTGTCGTTGTTCTTAACGTTGTCCTCGTTGTCGTTCTTCTCATCATTGTCGTCGTCTATGTCGTCATCGTCGTCGTTGTTGTTGTCGTTGTGGTGGTGGTGGTGGTGCTGGTGGTGGTTGTTCTTGTTGTTGTTTGTGTTGTTGTTGTTGTTGTTGTTGTTGTTGTTGTTGTTGTTGTTGTTGTTGTTGTTGTTGTTGTTGTTGTTGTTGGTGTCGTTGTTGTTGTACCTGTCGTCATCGTTTTCATCATCGTCGTCGTCGTCGTTGACGTCGTTGTCATCGTCTTTATCATCGTCATTGCTGTTTTTCCCATTGTTGCCATTTTTGTCGTAGTAGTAGTTGTTGTTGTTGTTGTCGTTGTTCTCATCGTAGTCGTTGTTTTCGTTGTTAACGTCATTGTTGTTGTTGTTGTCGTTGCTGTCGTTGTTGTCATTGCTCTCGATGTTGTCATTGTTTTTTTGTTATTGTTGTTGTCATAGTTGTCATTGTTATCGTTGTTCTCATGATTATCATCGTTGTCGTTGTTGCCGTCGTTGTCGTCGTCGACATCGTCGTCGTCGTCGTCATTGTTTTTGTTGTTGTTGTTGTTGTTGTTGTTGTTGTTGTTGTTGTTGTTGTTGATGTTGTTGCTATTTTTGTTGTCGTCGTCGTCCTCTTCTTATTTGTTGTTGTTGTTGTTGTTGTTGTTGTTGTCGTTGTTGCAATTGTTGTTGTTTTCGTCGTCGACTTCTTATTTGTTGTTGTTGTTGTTGTCGTTGTCGTTGTTGTCGTTAATGTCATTGTTGCCATTGTTGTTGTTATCGTCTTATGGTTGTTCTCGTCATTGTTCGTTATTGTAGTCGCAGTCGTCATTATTATTGTGGTTGTGGTTGCTGTTGTTGTTGTTGTTGTTGTTGTTGTTGTAGTTGGTGTTGTTGTCGTCATCGTCGTTGTCGCCTTTGTTGTTGTTGTTGTTGTTGTTGTTGTTGTTGTTGTTGTTGTTGTTGTCGTTGTCGTTGTTGTCGTTATTGTCGTTAATGTCGTTGTTGTCATTGTTTTTGTTATCGTTCTTATCGTTGTTCTCATCATTCTCGATTTTGTCGTCGTCGTCGTTATTATTATGGTTCTTATTGTTGTTCTTTTTGTTGTTGTTGTAGTTGTTGTTGTTGTCATCTTTGTTGTTGTTGTTGTTGTTTTTGTTGTTTCTGTTGTTGTCGTTGCTGTCGCTCTTGTCATTGTTGTCGCTATTGTCGTCGTTGTTGTTGTTATCGTTGTTGTCGTTGTTCCCGTCATTGTCGTTGTTGTCGTAGTTGTCGTCGTCTTCGTGGTCGTAGTCGTCGTCGTCATATTCGCCGCCGCCGCCGTCGTCGTCGTCGTCGTCGTCGTCGTCGTCGTTGTAGTTGTTGTTTTTTTTGTTGTTGTTGTTGTTGTTGTCGTCGTCGTCGTCTTTGTTGTCGCCTTCGTTGTTTTTGCTGTTGTTTGTTGTTGTTGTTGTTGCTGATGTTGTTGTTGTTGTCATTGATGTCGTAGTTATTGTTGTTGTTGTTGCTGTCGTCGGCGTCGTCATCATCGTCGTCATCGTTGTTGTTGTTGTTGTTGTTGTCGTTGTTGTTGTCATTTTTGTTGTTATTGTTGTTGTTGTTGTTGTGAGTGTTGTTGTTGTTGTTGTTGTTGTTGTTGTTGTTCACTGTCATCATCGTTGTTGTTTTTGTTGTTACCATTGTCGTCATTGTCGTCGTTACCATTGTTTTTGTTTCCTTAGTTGTCGTTGTTCTTAATGTTGTCCTCGTTGTCGTTCTTCTCATCATTGTCGTCGTCTATGTCGTCATCGTCGTCGTTGTTGTTGTCGTTGTGGTGGTGGTGGTGGTGTTGGTGGTGGTCGTTCTTGTTGTTGTTGTTGTTGTTGTTGTTGTTGTTGTTGTTGGTGGTGGTGTCGTTGTTGTTGTACCTGTCGTCATCGTTTTCATCATCGTCGTCGTCGTCGTTGACGTCGTTGTCATCGTCTTTATCATCGTCATTGCTGTTTTTCCCATTGTTGCCATTTTTGTCGTAGTAGTAGTTGTTGTTGTTGTTGTCGTTGTTCTCATCGTAGTCGTTGTTTTCGTTGTTAACGTCGTTGTTGTTGTTGTTGTCGTTGCTGTCGTTGTTGTCATTGCTCTCGATGTTGTCATTGTTTTTTTGTTATTGTTGTTGTCATAGTTGTCATTGTTATCGTTGTTCTCATGATTATCATCGTTGTCGTTGCTGCCGTCGTTGTCGTCGTCGACATCGTCGTCGTCGTCGTCATTGTTTTTGTTGTTGTTGTTGTTGTCGTCGTCGTCGTCGTTGTTGTCGTTGATGTCATTATTGTTGTTGTCGTTGATGTCGTTGTTGTTGTTGTCGTCGTCGTCGTTGTCGTCGTTGTTGTTGTTGTTGTTGTTGTCGTTGTTGTCGCTGTTGTCATTGTTGTCGTTATTGTCATTGTTCTCGTCATTGTCGTTGTTGTCGTCGTTTTCGTTGTCGTCGTTATCGTCGTAGTCGTTGTCGTTGTTGTTGTTGTTGTGGTTGACGTTGTTGTTGTTGTTGTTATTGTTGTTGTTGTTGATGTTGTTGCTATTTTTGTTGTCGTCGTCGTCCTCTTTTTATTTGTTGTTGTTGTTGTTGTTGTTGTTGTTGTTGTTGTTGTTGTTGTTGTTGTTGTTGTCGTTGTTGCTATTGTTGTTGTTTTCGTCGTCGTCTTCTTATTTGTTGTTGTTGTTGTCGTTGTCGTTGTTGTCGTTAATGTCATTGTTGCCATTGTTGTTGTTATCGTCTTATGGTTGTTCTCGTCATTGTTCGTTATTGTAGTCGCAGTCGTCATTATTATTGTGGTTGTTGTTGTTGTTGTTGTTGTTGTTGTTGTTGTAGTTGGTGTTGTTGTCGTCGTCGTCGTCGTCGTCGTTGTTGTTGTTGTTGTTGTTGTGCTTGTTGTCGTTATTGTTGTTGTTGTTGTTGTTATATTCGTCGTTG
>NC_058518.1:207882462-207892462 GCF_904849725.1 Hordeum vulgare subsp. vulgare
TGTCCAACCAAGCCAGAGCCCATAATGACTTGTGGCTATGCAGGTAAGCCTTGAGTCTTGAAGTCTCCGTCCGTCTCTTCGAGCCTGGGTGAAGCTTTCCACAGGATGACATGGCCTCTCCAGCATCCCGGGCATCCACTGGGTTCTCCAGGGATCCGATCAACCGTCCTTCACCCAGAGTTGCATTGCGTCCGAGGTCTTGAAAATCTTGTCTTAGTCCGGTCTTGGTTATTATATCAACCTCGCATCACTCGTGATATACACTCAACCGATAACCCGTCTACTCAAGCATAGCATTAAGAAATTGTCGTCCTGGGGCCAAGTATCGGGGTTGTTGTGTTCCTACCACATGATACTACAACTTACACTAAAGTTTCCATGTACCTAGGCAGCATGCAAATTGGGCAAAGAAGGTGATCTACCATGCATCGAAAACATAGGTAAAATAACATGATCAAAATGACTTGCCTTGATGGTAGTTGTCTTGCTCGAGCGCCTCTAAGTAACACGCTTCGCACTCCGGATGATCTACCAATACAAACACAAAGCACACCATAAGCACTTCAATCAAGCCACAAGTAAGAATAACATAGCTAGTAAGGATTTGCGAAAGCCTAAGTAAAAGAATCCAACACGCGCCGGTATGGGAGAAACTTGTTTCTGTTGAAAACACCAGTACAAATACTTTAAATATTCTGAAACTTCTACCACAGTTAGATTTTATCACTATAAAGCAGTAGCAAAAAGAATCAACTCAAAATCATTTTTTAAACTCCTGGAATAGACAAAACAAGGTTTTATCTAAATCTGCTCTAACTTATATTCAAAAATTTGAAACATAGACAAATTATATGTTTTTAAAAACTACAGGAAATTTGTGGGCTACTGGAAAAAGAATCAATATCATTGGACTTCGGGATAAAAAGTTGTGGACAAAACAAAACAGAAAGTTTCTGTTTTTGTAATTTTTGACAGAAAAACTGAAAACAACTAGCTAGCTATTGGGGTACACGTGGCAAGTTGCTATTGGCTGCGGAGGGTGTTTGTTTCATGCTTTGGAGCAAACGGCCTAAGCTAAACAAACTTCCTGGTTAAAAGAATAAGTGAACTAAAAGCCACTGGTTTTCTAAACTAAACCGAAAGGTTATATATGTTCTAATCTAAACCGTCCAACTAGGATCTAAGGGCTAAAAAAAAGAAACGAAGAAAGACACAGAGGTGGAGTGGAGTACCAGCTAGGACAGTAGCTCCGGCGGGAAGGGGCGTCGCCGGCGAGGGAGGGAGCTCCGGGGCGGTGGGGAGATGGGGAGGCGGCGGCGGTGGTGCTTCTCCTCCGCGGGTGGGGCTCGGGGGCGGAGAGGCGCTCAGGGGCGCTGGGGCTGCTCCTGGCCGAGGGTAGACGGGTGCAGCACTGCTGCTCCGGCGAGGTTGCTCGGGAGGCGAGGGACGGCGGCTCGGCGAGGTAGGGTTGGGAACGGGGTCGGCTCGGGTGGGGAGTATTTATAGGCCATGGGGAGAGGTGGCTAAGGAAGGGAGAGGGAGGATACAGGGAAGGAAATCCCGAGCTGGGGAGGGGCTCGGTCTCGGGTGCAACTTTGGTAGGAGGAAGAACGAGATCGACCGCTGGGAGGGGGGCTCGGGCAGGTGGGGCCCCACGGGCAGTGGGTGGGGGCGGCCGAAAGAAGGGCAGTCGGTCGAAATCTAGGGATTTCGATCCCGGGTTACACGGGATTGCGGCCCAGTGGCTATAGTGCGCCCGACGGCGGTGGTTTCTAAGGAATTTTTTTTCCTATTATGTAACTTTTTCCAAAACAGAAAACAAAAGCTAATAAAGGGAAACAAATCAAAATATTTATATAGGGTATTATATACCAAAAAAATCAGAAAAAAATCTCTACCCGAATAACATTTTTTTAAAGCAAAAATAAAAACTTAAAAAAATGTTTTTTTCAGAAATTCCCAATTTGCTTTATTTCTTTTTGCTATTATTTTTGCAAAAGAACTTTGGGTTTTCTTGGCTCCAACATTTCAAAAATTCCCGTACTTTGGAGGGTCATTTTCCTCCGCTCTCTCTCTTGCGCGCAAGAGAGTATTTTCTCCGGCTTTTCTCGTGCGAGGAAAAATGAAAATGCAAATCAAAAGAAGAAAGAAAATTCACGAGCTAAATTTATTTCAAACATATGCATAGATGCTTAGCTACAATGTAAACCATTCCCAATTAGGAGAATTGGGGTGTTACAAACCTACCCACCTTAAGATGAATCTCGCCCTCGAGATTCGGGTTGGCTAGAAAACAGGTGCGGGTGGTCTCGACGAAGATCCTCTTCTCGTTCCCAGGTGGCTTCTTCCTCGGTGTGGTGGCTCTACAACACCTTGCAGAACTTGATGATCTTGCTGCGGGAAACTCTGTTGGCAGTCTCGAGAATCCTGACGGGTTTCTCCTCATACGTCAGATCACTGTCAAGCTGTATGGCCTCTAGGGGCACTGTATCTCTCGACGGAACATCGGCCATCTCAGCGAGGCATTTCTTCAACTAGGAAACATGGAAGACATCATGAACTCCGGACAATTCTTCCGGCAGTTCCAGTTTGTATGCAACTTCGCCTCTACGCTCAAGGATTTTGTAGGGGCCAATGAAACGAGGTGCTAATTTTCCTTCCACACCGAATCTCTTGATTCCTCGAAGTGGAGACACCCGAAGATATGCTCGTTCTCCCACTTCGTACGTTACTTCCTTGCGTTTGCTGTCGGCATAACTCTTCTGCCTGGACTGAGCTATCTTGAGTCGGTCACGAATAAGCTTGACCTTCTCTTCAGAATCTCGGATAAGGTCGGGACCAAAAAGTTGTCGGTCTCCAACTCCATCCCACATCAACGGTGTTCTGCACCTCCTTCCGTATAGAGCTTCGAAAAGGGCCATCTTTAGACCGGTCTGGTAGCTGTTGTTGTATGAGAACTCGGCATCCGGTAAATTGTCGTCCCAACTAGACCCATAGTCTAGTGCGCAAGCTCTCGACATGTCCTCCAGAATTTGATTGACTCTCTCGGTCTGTCCATCTGTCTGCGGGTGAAAAGCTGTACTGAACTCCAATCTCGTTCCCAAGGTTTCATGCAGTTGGTGCCAAAATTTTGATGTGAACTGAGTCCCTCTATCAGACACAATGCTCTTCGGTACTCCGTGCAGACATACGATCCTCGTCATATATATCTTGGCCAGCTTGGCACTCGTGTAAGTACTCTTCACCAGAATGAAGTGAGCTACCTTGGTCAAACGATCGACCACAACCCAAATAGAATCATAGCCAGAACGGGTCCTAGGTAATCCTGTGATGAAGTCCATACCAAGCTTTTCCCATTTCCATTCGGGTATCGGCGGAGGTTGGAGCAAACCTGTTGGCTTCTGATGCTCGGCTTTTACTCGCTGACAAACATCGCATATCGCTACGAACTCGGCAATGTCTTTCTTCAATCCTGTCCACCAGAAACTTTCTTTCAGATCCTGATACATCTTGGTGTTACCGGGGTGTATCGAGTACGGGGAATCATGGGCTTCCTGAAGTATCAACTTCCTGAGTTCGGGATCATTGGGCACGTAGATGCGATCCTCAAACCATAAAGTTTCGTGTTCATCCTCACGAAAACCTTTAGCTTTCCCGTCTTCCATTTTCTGCTTAATCTCAGCTATCTCCTTGTCTGCTTTCTGTGGTTCGCGGATCTTTTCTGTCAAAGTGGACTGAATTTCCAGAGTGGCAACAAATCCTCTTGGAACTATCTCCAATTTGAGCTCTCGGAGGTCTTCGACTAACTCCTGGGGTAATCCTCCAACTGTGAGCGTGTTCACATAACTCTTGCGGCTCAACGCATCGGCTACAACATTTGCCTTGCCTGGGTGATAATGCAATCTCATTCCATAGTCCTTGATCAACTCTAGCCATCGCCTCTGTCTGAGGCTCACCTCCTTCTGCGTGAAGATATATTTCAGGCTCTTGTGATCAGTGTAAACATCACAACTATTTCCGATTAGGAAATGTCTCCAGGTCTTGAGAGCGTGCACTACGGCTGCTAGTTCCAAGTCATGGGTGGCATAATTCAACTCATGAGGCCTGAGCTGTCTAGATGCATAGGCTACAACTTTGCCTTCTTGCATGAGCACTCCTCCGAGTCCTTGACGAGAAGCGTCACAGTAAACCTGGAAATCCTTCCGAATGTTCGGCAATATCAGCACTTGGGCCGTGACAAGACGTTTCTTCAGCTCTTGAAAACTGGTTTCATATTCCTGAGTCCAAATATACTTGGATTCCTTCTTCAATAACTCTGTCATGGGCTTGGCAATCTTTGAGAAATTCTCAATGAACCTCCGGTAATATCCAGCAAGTCCGAGGAAACTGTGGATCTCCTTGACTGAAGTGGGTGCTACCCATTCGGTGACTGCTGTGACCTTGGCAGGGTCCACTGCTATTCCTTCTCCTGAGAGGACGTGTCCGAGAAATCTGACTTCCTTCAACCAAAACTCACATTTGCTAAACTTTGCATATAGCTTATGCTCTCGAAGTTTCTCCAGAACTAGACGCAGGTGTTACTTGTGTTCCTCTGCGTTCTTGGAGAATATCAGTATGTCATCGATGAACACCACGACAAACTTGTCCAAGTATTCCATAAATACTTTGTTCATCAGATTCATAAAATATGTCGGAGCATTAGTCAGTCCAAATGACATGACCGTGTACTCATACAAGCCGTACCGAGTGGTGAAAGCTGTCTTGGGTATATCCTGTTCACGAATCTTCAACTGATGATACCCGGATCGAAGATCGATCTTTGACAATACGCGAGCTCCAACTAACTGATCAACCAGATCATTGATCATCGGCAAGGGGTACTTGTTCTTGATAGTCACATCGTTCAATGCACGATAATCGACAACCATTCTCAAGGACTTGTCCTTCTTTTCAACCAAGAGCACTGGGGCTCCCCAAGGTGAAGAACTTGGGCGAATATACCCTTTGTCCAATAACTCCTTAATTTGCTTCTTGATTTCTATAAAGTCATTTGCGGGCATCCGATAGGGTCTCTTGGATATCGGGGCTGTTCCGGGTAATAGCTCAATCAAGAACTCAATCTCTCTATCGGGTGGCATGCCTGGAAATTCCTCCGGAAATACATCTGGATACTCCTCTACAATCGGTATTTCCTCCTGGACTACTCCTGTGAGAGAGTTTACTCGCTTACTCCGTGTCGGGCGCTGAGACACGTACTTAATCCACTTTTGCTCGGGGGTGGTGAGCAAAATAGACTTAAGGGCACAATCGATATTCCCTTCATACTTGGCCAACCAATCCATGCCTAGGATTACATCCAATCCCTGGGACTGTAATACGATGAGGTCGGTGGGAAAATTATGGTTCCCGATGTTGAGACTCAAGGCATGGCATCCTACCCCGGCTGTCGTCATGCCTCCTGGGTAACTGACCTTAATAGGCTGGCTGAGGGTTCTAGTTGGCAAACTATACTTTTCCACAACTACCCATGATATGAATGAATGTGTTGCACCAGAATCAAAAAGTACCAATACTGGACGTGAATTTAGCAAAAACTTACCAACCACAATATCGGTGTGATCATAGACCTCTTCAACATCAATGTGGTTCACCTGAGCTCGAGGAAAAGGATTGGGCTTCTTTGCTGCAGAGTTGCCGTTGTCGTTTCCATTTCCCTGCTTGTTCTCGGGACAATCAGTGGCATAGTGTCCCGTCTTCTGACACTTGAAGCATGTGATGTGAGTCAGATCCTTCTGAGCTGGAGCTGAATGCTGCTGAGTGCCAGTACCGCCATTCTTGAAGTTGCTGTTGTTGCGGTGGTTCCCATTTCCTCCATGGTTGTGGCCTCCATGGTTGTGCATTAGGTGGTTATGCTGAACGTGTCCTCCAAACTTACCGGATCCAGTCCCAGTATTCCCTGGATAAGGGGTGTAGCGAGGCTTCTGCTGAGTGCCGGAGTTGAACTTTCCAACCCCATACTTTCGCTTGCGGTTCTCCATCCGCTGGTGTTTCCCCTCCAAGATGAGGGCCTTATCAACTAGCTCCTGGTAGTTGTTGAAGGTGGCTACCGTCAACTGAATGCTCAGCTCATCATTCAGTCCTTCCAAGAACTTTTCCTGCTTGGCCGCATCATCCGCCACATCTCCAGGTGCATAACGGGCGAGCATGCTGAATTCATCAACGTACTGGGCCACAGAGCGATTCCCTTGGCATAAGTTGCGAAACTCACGCTTCTTCAGACTCATTGCACCAGCTGAGACATGCGCGATGCGGAAGGCTTGCTTGAATTGCTCCCAAGTGACTCCAGCAATGGGATAAGTGGTGGTGTAGTTCTCCCACCAAGTAGCTGCAGGGCCTTCAAGTTGATGTGCGGCAAAACGCACCTTCTCAGCTTCAGAACAACCAGCAGTGATAAGTTCACGCTCCATCTTGCGGAGCCAATCAACTGCCACAATGGGCTCAATGCTGTTGGAGAAAGTTGGAGGGTTCAACCTTAGAAAACGGGTGAGATTTTCAGCCTGGGGTGGATGATGGTTGTTGTTGTTCTGGTTCTGGATGATCAGCTGCATCAGGGTGTTTTGTTGCTCGATCAACTGGGTGAGTTCCGGCGGAAAGTTGGACTCAGGGGCTTGTCTCGAAATCATCTGATGTGTGTAGAGGGGTGAGATTAGCATAGAACAATGGTCTAAGAGTAATTACACTACCCATATGAATGCATCACACAAGTATCACACCACACATTTTATTCAATCATTACAAAGGTTCACACGAGGATACAAAATTCGATAATCCTAAACATCGGCCTAAAACGTAAAACGAAAAAGTAAATTTGCTGGTCTAGTCTAAGTGTCCTCCTCAGAATAGCATGGTGGCGGGTCCTTCGGTGGAGCTTTCTTCATAGTCCTCGTCGTTACTGATCAAGGGGGCTACGTCGACTTCGGGATGAAGGTTCTCGCCCATGTCCAGTACCTCCTCCACGTATGCAACTCGAGTCTTCAGCTTCTCGATCCGCTCCAGAAAGTCCTTCACTTCCAGCTCATGCTCATAGTGGGCTTCCCGGGCTGCATCTTCAAGTTCAAGCTCGCGGAGTGACAGTTGCTTGATCTTCCTGGCATCCTTGATCACGTGATACTCCAGAGTCCCGCTGTGCTTCTCCAAGGTCTGGGCATAAGATAAGAGAGCGTCATTGGTCTTGCTTGAGATGATATCTCCTTCTTCATTTCTCCGGGATACGGTGAATAGGTCTGGAGAAATAGGGCAGCCTTTGTATTCTTCCTTGATACGTCCGAGTGCACAATGGATCGCCATGCCCCTTCCGAGAATCCAGTTGGGTGCGATGAACTTGAAATCCATCGGCTTAGTGCGCGGCTGGAATGTCCTTCCGGGAATGTGCACCTCGATCCTATAGCGTGAATCCTCCAGGTAATACGAAGTTGGCTTCCCTGTGATAGTCGGCAGAGCAATCCTCAAATCCTTGGTGATCTGCACCAGCTCCTTTCCGAACGGCATAGTGGTGTCGGGCTGGCAAAACTCCGTGAACTTAACAGGGATGAAGGTGGCCATCTAAACATTGGAAAATCGGAGAGAAGTCAGAAATGATCAGAAGAGGAAATAGAAGATTTATAGACATAAGAGAAAATAGTTTTCTTCCTAAGGCTTTTCCATTCCTAGAGGTTACGTCCTAAGGTCAGCGTGTGCTCTGAATACCATTTCTGTAAACGACCTGACTCAAGACGAGTTATGCCTCTGGTGTTTCCGTACCATCCCAAGATCATGCTGGTACACACACAGTACATAATGTATATATTCAAGAGTGCAATCACACAGCTTTATTAATCGAAATCTCATAAAGAGTACTTTATTACAATAAAGGATTACAATAAGTGGCTGAAGGCCAACTCATGAGATTATCTAACGAAGACTAAGCGGAAGCATCAGGTAGACGAGTCCATCCGACTCCAAGGGCATGTCGCTGAGCGTAGATCGTAGCCTCACTCCTGGTCGGAAAAGTACTCTGCAACATGATACGTTGCAGCCGTGTAGGTCAGCATATTGAATATGCCGGCAAGTCATCAAAGATAGGAGTAAAATAATAATCAACTATCTCTACATGCATATTTGGCCGGTGGAGCTATGAACATTGCATAAAGCCAGTTTTATCCTACAACAAAAGGGGTTGAAAGCAAAGTATTACTACAATGTTTGTTGTTAACGAGATGGTTCCGCCAACCAGTTCTCGTACCCGAATAGTTGTTAACACCCACATCATTATTAAGTTGTGTCGAGAGTTCTGGGGAAATTCAATGCCTTCGGCTCAAGTTGTCAATGACCGTGGACACGGCTAATCGATTAGGTTGGGCACTCTGCAGAGTTTTGCACACGTTCCCCACAAGATTTGATCGCCTCCGATTATGTCCTCGCACTTCACGGTGTTTGAAGACCGGATGATCAAAACATGGTCTTTCAACGGGTCCCTCTGAATCTCTGTTGGTGCCCATCCATTCCTACCGTTCGTCTACATCTGCTAGCACCGCCTGTCCAGAGTCACCGCTTTGTCCAACCAAGCCAGAGCCCATAATGACTTGTGGCTATGGAGGTAAGCCTTGAGTCTTGAAGTCTCCGTCCGTCTCTTCGAGCCTGGGTGAAGCTTTCCGCAGGATGACATGGCCTCTCCAGCATCCCGGGCATCCACTAGGTTCTCTAGGGAGCCGATCAACCGTCCTTCACCCAGAGTTGCATTGCGTCCGAGGTCTTGAAAATCTTGTCTTAGTCCGGTCTTGGTTGTTATATCAACCTCGCATCACTCGTGATATACACTCAACCGATAACATTAAGAAATTGTCATCCCGGGGCCAAGTATCGGGGTTGTTGTGTTCCTACCACTTGATACTACAACTTACACTAAAGTTTCCAAGTACCTAGGCAGCATGCAAATTGGGCAAAGAAGGTGATCTACCATGCATCGAAAACATAGGTAAAATAACATGATCAAAATGACTTGCCTTGATGGTAGTTGTCTTGCTCGAGCGCCTCTAAGTAACACGCTTCGCACTCCGGATGATCTACCGATACAAACACAAAGCACACCATAAGCACTTCAATCAAGCCACAAGTAAGAATAACATAGCTAGTAAGGATTTGCGAAAGCCTAAGTAAAAGAATCCAACACGCGCCGGTATGACAGAAACTTATTTCTGTTGAAAACACCAGTAAAAATACTTTACAAATTCTGAAACTTCTACCACAGTAAGATTTTATCACTAGAAAGCAGTAGCAAAAAGAATCAACTCAAAATCATTTTTAAAACTCCTGGAATAGACAAAACAAGGTTTTAACTAAATCTGCTCTAACTTATATTTCAAAATTTCAAACATAGACAAATTATATGTTTTTCAAAACTACAGGAAAAAGAATCAATGTCATTGGACTTCGGGATACAAAGTTGTGGCCAAAACAAAACAGAAAGTTTCTGTTTTTGTAATTTTTGACAGAAAAACTGAAAACAACTAGCTAGCTATTGGGGTACACGTGGCAAGTTGGTATTGGCTGCGGAGGGTGTTTGTTTCATGGTTTGGAGAAAACGGCCTAAGCTAAACAAAGTTGTTGGTTAAAAGAATAAGTGAAGTAAAAGCCACTGGTTTTCTAAACTAAACCGAAAGGTTATATATGTTCTAATCTAAACCGTCCAACTAGGATCTAAGGGCTAAAAAAAGAAACGAAGAAAGACAGAGAGGTGGAGGGGAGTACCGGCTGGGACAGTAGCTCCGGCGGGAAGGGGCGTCGCCGGCGAGGGAGGGAGCTCCGGGGCGATGGGGGAGATGGGGAGGCGGCGGTGGTGGTGCTTCTCCTCCGCGGGTGGGGCTCGAGCGCGGAGAGGGGCTCGGGGGCGCTGGGGCTGCTCCTGGCCGAGGGTAGACGGGTGCAGCACTGCTGCTCCGGCGAGGTTGCTCGGGCGGCGAGG
>NC_058518.1:207897462-207899962 GCF_904849725.1 Hordeum vulgare subsp. vulgare
GTTCTTGTCGTTGTTGTCGCTGCTGTTGTTGTTGTTGTTGTCGTTGTTCTCGTCATTGTCGTTCTTTACATCATTGTTGTTGTCGTTGTTGTTGCTGTTGTTGTTGTTGTTGTTGTTGTTGTTGTTGTTTTGCCGTCGTCGTCGGCGTTGTTGTTGTTGGTGGTGTTGTTGTTGTTGTTGTTGTTGTTGTTGTTGTTGTTGTTGTTGTTGTTGTTGTTGTAGTAGTAGTTATTGCCGTTATTGTTGTTGTTGTCGTCGTCGTCTTCGTTCTTGTTGTTGTTGTTGTTGTTGTTGTTGTTGTTGTTCTTGTTGTTCTTGTTGTTATTGTCACTATTGTCGTTAATGTCGTTGTTGTCATTGTTGTTGTTGTGATCGTTCTTCTCGTTGTTCTTGTCATTGTCGTCGTTGTCGTTGATGTCGTCGTTGTCATCGTCGTCGTTATGGTTGTTGTTTTTGTTGTTGTAGTCGTCGTCGTCATCGTCATCGACGTCGTCGTCGTCGTCATCGTCGTCATCATCATCGTCATCATCGTCGGCGTCGTCGTCATCGTTATCGTCATCTTTGTTGTTTTTGTTGTTATTGATGTCGTTGATATCATTATTGTCGTTGTTGTCGTTGTTGTTGTTGTTGTCGGTGATGTCGATGTTTTAGTTGTTGTTGCTATTGTGATTGTTTTTGTTATTTTTGTTGTCATTGTTCTTGTCATTATCATTGTTTTCTTCATTGTCATCATCCTTGTTGTTGTTTGTCGGCGGCGCGAGATCGACACCTATGGGAATGAACGTGAAACCCTTGTGATTGTAGGACGGGGAGAGGTGACGTGAAGAGCAGAGCTAACGATCAGCACCCGGGAGAGCTAACGACGACGACGACGACGACGATGACCACAACAAGAACAACAACAAGAAAAACAACAACAACAACGAAGACGACCACGACGACAACAACTAGAACAAGAAGAACAACAACAACAAAAACAACAACAAGAACAACGAAAACAACAACAACAATAACCCCAACCACAACAACAACTACAACAATAACAACAACAACGACGACGACGACGACAATGAAGACGATGATGACGACAATGACGACGACGACAACAACAACAACAACAACAACAACAACAGCAACAACAGCAACAACAACAACAACAACAACAACAACAAGAACAAGAACAACAACAACAACAACGACGACGACAACGACGACAAAGACAACGACAATTACGACGTCAACAACAACAACAGAAGCAACAGCGGCAGCAACAACAACAAAAACAACGACGACAGCGAAAACGACAATGACTACGATGATAACGACGACAACGAAGATAACAATGACAATGACGAGAGCAACGACAACAACGACAACAACAAAAATAATGACAGCAACGGCAGCAACAACAACAACATTAACAACAACAACAACTACTACTACTACTACAACAACAACTACTACTATTACAACAACAACAACGAAGACAAGAATGACGATGACAATGATGATGACGAGGACGACGACAATAACAACAACAACAACAACACTAGCAATAACAACAACAGCAACAACAAGAACGACGACGACAACAAGGACAAGGACGACAACGATGTCGATGACGACGATGACTACGCAGACGATGTTGACAACCACTACAACAACAATAGGCACAACAACAACAACAACGACGATGACGACGACGACGACAATGACGAAAACAAGAAGAACGACGACGACGACGACAATGATGAAAACAAGAACAACGACGAGAACAACCACAACCACGACAACAACAATAACAACGTCAACAACGTCAAAAGCGGCATCAACGACGACGACAACAACAACAACAACAACAACAACAACAACAACAACAACGACGACGACGCCGACGACAACAGCGACAACAACTACAAGAACAATAGAAACAATAACCAGAACAACAAGAACAATGACAAGAACAACAAGAACAACAACGAAAACAACAACATGAAAAGCGAAGACGAGGACGACAACAACAACAAAACAAGAACAAGAACAACAACAACAATAATAGAAACAACAACAACAACGACGACGACGACAACAATAACGACGCCAACGAAGATGATGACAATGATGAGGACGATGACCACGACGACGATAATAACGACGACAATAATAACGACAACCACGACGAGGACAATAATGATGACAATGAAGACGATGACGACGATGATGACTATGACGATGACGATGAAAACAAAGACAATAACAACAACAACAACAACAACTACAACAACAACGAAGACGACAATGACGACGACGACGAGGATGAAGGCGGCGATGACGACAACAACAATGACGACGACGAAGACGATGAAGGCGGCGATGACGACAACAACAAAAACAAAAACAACAACAACAACAAGAACAACAACAACGACGACGAAGACAACGACATCAACGACGAGGTCAACAACATCAAAGCAACAACAATGACATCAGCATCAGCAAA
>NC_058518.1:207902462-207917462 GCF_904849725.1 Hordeum vulgare subsp. vulgare
CAACAACAACAACAACAAGAATGACAACAAAGACAACAACGACATCACCGACAACAACAATAATGACATCAACGACAACAATGACGACGACAACAACAACAACAACAACAACAACACCACCACCACCAACAAAAACAACAACAACAACAACAACAATGACGACGACGACGACGACGATGTCGACGACGACAACGATGTCGACGACGACAACGATGGCAACAACGACAACGATGACAATCATGAGAACAACGACAACAATGACAACTACGACAACAACAATAACAAAAAAAACAATGACAACATCGAGAGAAATGACAACAGCGACAACAACGACAACGACAACAACAACGATGATAACAACACCAACAACGACTATGACGAGAACAACGACAACAACAACAACAACTACTACTACTACGACAAAAATGACAACAATGGCAAAAACAACAAAGACGACGTTAACGACGAGGACAACGACGTCAACGACGACGGCGACGACGATGATGACAGCGATGACGACAAGGACGACGACGACAACAACAACAACAACAACAACAACAACAACAACAGCAACAACAACAACAACAACAACAACAAGAAAAACAACAATAAGGACAACCACGACCAACACCACCACCACCACAACAACGACAACAACAACGACGACGACATTGACGATGACAATGATGACAAGAACGACAACAAGGACAACGTTAAGAACAACGACAACTAAGGAAACAAAAGCAACAACGATGACGACAGTGACAAAAACAATGGTAACAACAAAAACAACAACCGACAGTGACGACGACAACGACAACGACGAGAACAACAACAGCAACAACAACAACAACAACAACAACAACAACAACAACAACAACAAAAACACTAACAACAACAACAACAAAAATAACGACAACGACAACGACAACGACAACAACAACAACAACAACGACGATGACGACGATGACGACGACACCAACACGAACGACAACAACGATAACAATGACATCAACGACAACAACAACAACAGCAGCAGTAACAACAACAACAACAACAACAACAAAAACAATGGAGGCGACGACGAAGACGACGACGACAACAACAACAACAACAACAACAATAACAAAAACAACAACAAACAACAACAACAACAAGAACACCACCAACAACAACGACGACGACGACGTCGGTGGTGGCGGCGAATATGACGACGACGACGACTACGACGACGACGGCGACGACGACTACGATGATGAAGACGATGACAACAACGACAATGACGGAACAACGACAACAACGATAACATCATCAACCACGACAATATCGACCACAACGACAAGAGCGATAGCAACGACAACAACAACAACAACAACAACAACAGCAGCAACAACAACAACAACAACACCAACAACATCAACAACAACAACAAGAACAGCAACAAGAACAACAACAAGAACAAGAACAACAACAACAACAACAACAACAACAACAACAACAACAACAACAACAACAATAGCAACAACAACAACAACAACAGCGACAACAACATCAACAACAACAACAAAAACAACAAAAGCAACAGCAACAAGAACAACAAGGACGACGACGAGAAAGACGACGAGGACGACAACGACGACAACAACGACGAGGACGACAATGACGACAACAACGATAATGACGAGAACAACGACAAAACGATAACAACAACAACAACAACAACGATGAGGATTGGCTTATGGACATGCATGAAGAACTTAACAACTTCGAGCGTAACCAAGTTTCGGATTTAGTGCCAAGACCAATGGAGGAACATAATGTCATCGGGACCAAATGGATATTAAAAAACAAGCAAGATGCCAATGGGATTGTGATTCGAAACTAGGCAAGATTGGTGGCTAGCTCAAGGCTGCTCCCAAGTCGACGGTATCGACTATGGTGAAACCTTTGCCCCTGTTGCTCATCTAGAATCTATTCGCATGTTGCTTGCATTTGCTTCTCATCATAATTTCAAATTACAGCAAATGGATGTGAAAAGTGCCTTTCTTAATGGTCCTTTAAATGAGTTGGTCTATGTCAAACAACCCCCGGGATTCGAACATCCCAAGCTCCCCAATCATGTGTACAAACTTAATAAGGCACTCTATGGCCTTAAACAAGCCCCACATGCGTGGTATGAGTATCTTACTAAGTTGTTACAAGATCGTGCGTTTGAAATTGGGAAGATAGATCCCACTCTTTTTACTAAGAGGGTTAAAGGGCATTTGTTCATGTGCCAACTATATGTTGATGATATTATCTTTGTTTCTCCTAACATTTCCTTCAATGAAGAATTTGCTGCACTAATGACCGAGAAATTTGAGATGTCCATGATGGGAGAGTTGAAGTTCTTCCTCGGCTTCATGATTAAACAAGGCCTAGAAGGGACCTTCATCAAACAAGCCAAGTACACTCAAGACATGCTCAAACGGTTCGAGCTTGAAGATGTCAAGCCGGTCAAGTTCCCCATGCCAACAAGATGCAAGCTTGACAGTGATCCCAATGATAAAGCAGTGGATCAAAAGGTATATCGCTCCATAATTGGATCCCTCCTTTACCTTTGTGCATCTAGACCAGATATTATGTTGAGTGTAGGGATATGTGCAAGGTTTCAATCCGCACCAAAAGAAAGTCATTATATGGTTGTTAAGCGAATCTTTGGATATTTGGCTCATACCCCAAACTTTGGCCTATGGTATCCCAAAGGAGCAAACTTCAACCTAGTAAGCTATTCGGACTCAGATTGGGCAGGAGATTGTGTGGAGAGGAAGTCAACTTCTGGAGGATGCCAATTCCTTGGTCGCTCACTCGTAAGTTGGTCTTCAAAGAAGCAGAATTGTATCTCACTATCATCCACCGAAGCTGAGTATGTGGCAGTTGCAAGTTGTTCTGCACAATTGCTATGGATGAGGCAAACTTTAAAGGATTATGGTGTTACTTGTGACAAAGTGCCTCTTCTATGTGACAATCAAAGTGCTGTCAAGATTTCCCTCAACCCGGTGCAACATAGCAAGACCAAGCATATTGATATTCGCCATCACTTCATCCGTGAACATATCAAGCTAGGTGATATTGAGGTTCACTTCATCCACACTGAAGAGCAACTTGCAGATATGTTCGCTAAGCCCCTAGATGAAGCAAGGTTCCGGGAGTTAAGGCATGAGCTAAATATCATTGATTCAAGTAATGTGGATTGAAGCTAGGCACGTTGCACCTTACTATGCATTCGATCTTGTTCTAGATGTAGGCATGGACATAGGGGGAGTGTTGTTCTCTCAATGAACTCTTCCTCCCCACATTATGCATATATTGATCTAGTCTTTCACTTTAACCATTACCAAATGGCACTTGTGGATCAAAGACGAGCGTTGGTCATGAACCGAAGGATAATTCTTCGCAGTGTCATACCTTTGTCTCAAACATAGGTGGCCCCGGCCACCGCACCCGCCTTTCTCTCATATGGAAGAAAGGATAAAAAATGACGAGTCAATATATTTTACTGGTGCTATCTTCTTTTTAGACTGACTTGTCGTGTGCCCACGTCTTTCTCATCTCCTATGTCTCGTTGTGCCATTTGCAGCGTACTACCGTCAGGGGGAGCGGTACTACCGCCAGGGCAGTGGTACTACCGCCAGGACCCCAGCGGTACTACCGCTGGTCCGTACACCTTGGGCTATATAAAGGAGGGGGAGCCCGTTTTTCCTGCCTCTTTCTGTTGGGTAACGTAGCATAAATTCAAAATTTTCCTACGCATATTCAGATCTTCCTATGGAGGGACCAGCAATGAGAGAGGGGTAAGAGCATCTTCATACCTTTAAAGATCGCTAAGCGGAAGCGTTGCTAGAACGCGGTTGATGGAGTCATACTCGCAGCGATTCGGATCGCGGTGTGATTCCGATCTAGTGTCGAACTACGACACTTCCACGTTCAACACACGTGCAGCCCGATGACGTCTCCCGCACCTTGATCCAGCAAGGAGGAGGGAGAGGTTGGGGAAGAACTCCAGCAGCACGACGGCATGGTGTCGATGGAGAGACGAGGTCTCCCGGCAAGGCTTCGCCAAGCACAGGCAGATAGGAGGAGGAAGAAGGGTCGGGCTGCGCCGAGGGAGAGGGAGAAGTCTAAATCCCAAGGGCCAAAACCCCTCTCTATTTATAGGAGGAGGGGGAGGGGGGTGCGCCACCCCTAGGGTTCCCCCCTAGGTGGTGTGGCAGCCATCATATGGGAAAGGGGGCGGAGGCTAGGGTGGGAGGGGGTGGCGCACCACCTGGTGGGCCTAAGGCCCACCTGTGCCTAGGGTTTGCCCCCTTTTCTCTCCCCTGCGCATTGGGCTTAGTGGGGAGGCGCACCAGCCCACCTAGGGGCTGGTTCCCTCCCCCACTTGGCCCACCTTACCTCTCGGGGTCGTTGCCCCCCTTTGGTCGACCCTCGGGGCCACCTTTGGTGGTCCCGGTGGTCCCGGTACGTTACCGGTGATGCCCGAAACACTTCCGCTGTTTGAAACCATCCGTCCTATATATCAATCTTTACCTCCAGACCATTCCGGAGCTCCTCGTGACGTCCGAGATCTCATCCGGGACTCCGAACAACTTTCGGTAACCTCATATAAAAATTCCCTATAACCCTAGCGTCACCGAACCTTAAGTGTGTGGACCCTATGGGTTCGGGAGACAGGCAGACATGACCGAGACACCTCTCTGGCCAATAACCATCAGCGGGGTCTGGATACCCATGGTGGCTCCCACTTGCTCGACGACGATCTCATTGGACGAACCGCAATTTCAAGGTTTCAATCAATCCCGTATACAATTCCCTTTGTCTGTCGGTATAGAACTTGCCCGAGATTCGATCGTCGGTATACCAATACCTTGTTCAATCTCGTTACCGGTAAGTCTCTTTGCTCGTTCCGTAGCACCTCATCGTGTGACTAACTCCTTAGTCACATTGAGCTCATGATGATGTTCTACCGAGTGGGCCCAGAGATACCTCTCTGTCACATGGAATGACAAATCCCGATCTCGATTCGTACCAACCCAACAAACACTTTCGGAGGTACCCGTAGTGCACCTTTATAGTCACCCAGTTACGTTGTGACGTTTGATACACCCAAAGCACTCCTACGGTATCCGGGAGTTGCACAATCTCACGGTCGAAGGAAAAGACACTTGACATTAGAAAGGCTTTAGCACACAAACAATACGATCTAGTGCTATGCTTAGGATTGGGTCTTGTCCATCACATCATTCTCCCAATGATGTGATCCTGTTATCAATGACATCCAATGCCCATGATCAGGAAACCATGATCATCTATTGACTAACGAGCTAGCCAACTAGAGGCTTGCTAGGGACACATTGTGATCTATTTATTCACACATGTATTACTGTTTCCTGTTAATACAATTATAGCATGAACAATAGACGATTATCATGAACAAGGAAATATGATAACAACCATTTTATTATTGCCTCTAGGGCATATTTCCAACAGTCTCCCACTTGCACTAGAGTCAATAATCTAGTTACATTGTGATGTATCGAACACCCATAACATTATGGTGTTGATCATGTTTTGCTCGTGGAAGAGGTTTAGTCAACGGGTCTGCAATATTCAGATCCGTGTGTACTTTACAAATATATATCACTCCACTCTGGACATGGTCCTGGATGAAGTTGTAGCGGCGTTTGATGTGCTTCGTCTTCCGGTGAAACCTAGGCTCCTTGGCTATGGCAATGGCCCAAGTGTTATCACAGAAGAGTGTCATTGGACCCGACACGCTTGGAACCGCTCCAAGGTCGGTGATGAGCTCCTTCATCCAAATTCCTTCATGAGCTGCTTCCGAAGCAACTATGTACTCCGCTTCACTAATAGATGTTGCCACGACTTATTGCTTTCTGCTGCACCAGCTCACTGCCCCACCATTCAACACATATACGTATCCGGTCTGTGACTTAGAGTCATCCGGATCTGTGTCGAAGCTAGCGTCGACGTAACCCTTTACGACGAGCTCTTCGTCACCTCCATAAACGAGAAACATTTCCTTAGTCCTTTTCAGATACTTAAGGATATTCTTGACCGCTGTCCAGTGTTCCATACCGGGATCACTTTGGTACCTCCCCACCAAACTTATGGCAAGGATTATATCAGGTCTGGTACACAGCATGTCATACATTAGAGAGCCCACAGCTAAAGCGTAGGGGAGAGAACTCATATTCTCTCTTTCTGCTGCCGTGGTCGGCGACTGAGTCTTACTCAATCTCATACCTTGCAAAACTGGCAAGAACCCTTTCTTTGAGTTTTCCATATTGAACTTCTTCAATATCTTCTCAAGGTATGTACTTTGCGAAAGACCTATGAGGCGTCTTGATCTATCTCTATAGATCTTGATGCCTAATATGTATGCAGCTTCTCCAAGGTCCTTCATTGAAAAACTCTTGTTCAAATAGGCCTTTATGCTCTCCAACATTTTGGAATTGTTCCCCATCAATAATATGTCATCCACATACAATATGAGGAAAGCTACAGAGCTCCCACTCACTTTCTTGTACACACAGGCTTCTCGTAAACCTGTATGAACCCAAACGCTTTAATCACCTCGTTAAAGCGAATGTTCCAACTCCGAGATGCTTGCACCAGCCCATAGATGGAGTGCTGGAGCTTGCACACTTTGTTAGCACCCTTAGGGTCGACAAAACCTTCTGGTTGCATCATATACAACTCTTCCTTAAGGTTCCCGTTAAGGAATGTTGTTTTTACGTCCATTTGCCAAATTTCATAATCATAAAAGGCAACAATTGCTAACATGATTCGGACTGATTTCAGCTTCGCTACGGGAGAGAAAGTCTCTTTGTAGTCAACTCCTTGAATTTGTCAAAAACCCTTTGCGACAAGTCGAGCTTTATAAACGGTTACATTACCGTTTGCATCAGTCTTCTTCTTGAAGATCCATTTATTTTCCATGACTCGCCGGTCATCGGGCAAGTCCACCAAATTCCATACTTTGTTCTCATACATGGATCCTATCTCGTATTTCATAGCTTCAAGCCATTTGTTGGAATCCGGGCCCGCCATCGCTTCTTCATAGTTTGAAGGTTCATCGTTGTCTAACAACATGTTTTCCATCAAAGGGTTGCCGTACCACTCTGGTGCGGAGCGTGCCCTTTTGGACCTTCGCGGTGCAGTAGTAACTTGATCCGAAGCTTCATGATCATCATCGTTAACTTCTTCTTCAGTTGGTGTAGGCGCCACAGGAACAACTTCCCGCGCTGTGCTACTATCCTGTTCGAGAGGGGGTGTAATTACCTCATCAAGTTCTACCTTCCTTCCACTTACTTCTTTCGAGAGAAACTCTTTCTCTAGAAAGGATCCGTTCTTGGCAACAAAGGTTTTACCTTCGGATCTAAGATAGAAGGTATACCCAATAGTTTCCTTAGGATATCCTATGAATACGCATTTCTCCGCTTTGGGTTCGAGATTTTCTGGTTGAAGTTTCTTCACATAAGCATCACAGCCCCAAACTTTAAGAAACGACAACTTAGGTTTCTTGCCAAACCATAGTTCATAGGGTGTCGTCTCAACGGATTTAGACAGTGCCCTATTTAAAGTGAATGTTGCAGTTTCTAATGCGTATCCCCAAAATGATAGCGGTAAGTCGGTAAGAGACATCATAGATCGTACCATATCTAATAAGGTGCGATTACGACGTTCAGACACTCCGTTGCGTTGCGGTGTTCCAGGCGACGTCAGTTGTGAAACGATTCCACACTTCCTTAGGTGTGTGCCAAACTCGTGTCCCAAATATTCTCCTCCATGATCAGATCATAGACACTTGATTTTTCTGTCACGTTGATTCTCGACCTCACTCTGAAATTCCTTGAACTTTTCAAATGTCTCAGATTTGTGCTTCATCAAGTAGATATACCCATACCTACTCAAATCATCGGTGAGAGTGAGAACATAACGATAGCCACCGCGAGCTTCAACGTTCATTAGACCACACACATTAGTATGTATTATTTCCAATAAGTCGGTTGCTCTCTCCATTATACCTGAGAATGGAGTCTTAGTCATCTTGCCCATGAGGCACGGTTCACATGTGTCAAATGATTCAAAATCAAGAGACTCTAATAGTCCATCAGTATGGAGCTTGTTCATGCGCTTAACACTGATATGACCAAGGTGGCAGTGCCACAAGTATGTGGGACTATCATTATCAACTTTACATCTTTTGAAAATCACACTACGAATATGTGTAACATCACGATCGAGATTCATCAAGAACAAACCATTCACCAGCGGAGCATGACCATAAAACATATCACTCATATAAATAGAACAAGCATTATTCTCTGACTTAAATGAGTAGCCGTCTCGCATTAGGCAAGACCCTGATACAATGTTCATGCTTAAAGCTGGTACTAAATAACAATTATTAAGGTCTAAGACTAACCCCGACGGTAGATGTAGACGTAGCATGCCAACAGCGATCACATCGACCTTTGAACCATTCTCGACACACATCGTCACCTCGTCCTTGGCCAGTCTCCGCTTATTCCGTAGTTCCTGCTTTGAGTTGCTAATGTGAGCAAAAACACCGGTATCAAATACCCAGGTGCTACTACGAGCGCTGGTAAGCTACACATCAATAACATCTATATCACATATACCTTTAACGTTGCCGGCCTTCTTGTCCGCTAAGTATTTGGGGCAGTTCCGCTTCCAGTGACCCTTTCCCTTGCAATAGAAGCACTTAGTCTAAGGCTTGGGTCCGTTCTTTTTCTTCTTCCCTGCATGTGGCTTACCGGGCGCGGCAACAACTTTACTGTCTTTCTTGAAGTTCTTCTTACCCCTGCCTTTCTTGAAACTAGTGGTCTTGTTGACCATCAACACTTGATGCTCTTTCTTGATTTCTACTTCTGCAGACTTGAGCATCGAGTACAACTCGGGAATGGTCTTCTCCATCCCTTGTATGTTGTAGTTAAGCACACAGCCTTTGTAGCTTGGTGGGAGATACTCGAGGATTGTGTCAATTATAGCATCATCCGGAAGTTCGACTCCAAGTGAAGTCAGACGACCGTGTAACCCAGACATTTTGAGTATCTGCTCACTGACAGAACTGTTCCCCTCCATCTTACAGCTAAAGAACTTGTCGGAGACTTCATATCTCTCGACACGGGCATGAGCTTTAAAGACTAGCTTCAGCTCCTGGAATTTCACATATGCTCCGTGTTGCTCAAAACGCCTTTGGAGCCCCGTTTCTAAACTGTATAACATGCCACACCTAACCAGAGAGTAGTCATCACTCCGCGTTTGCGAGACGTTCAGAATGTCCTGGGCTGCTGCGGGAGCGGGAGGGTCACCTAGCGGCACATCAAGGACATAAGCCTTTTTAGCTGCTTCAAGGATGAGCTTCAAGTTGCGAACCCAGTCCGCATAGTTGCTACCATCATCTTTTAGCTTGTTTTTCTCTAGGAATGGGTTGAAATTGAGGTTGATGTTGGCCATCTACAATATTTATAAAGACAACTTTTAGACTAAGTTCATGACAATTAAGTTCATTTAATCAAATTAAGTATGAACTCCCACTTAAATCGACATCCCTCTAGTCATCTAAGTGATACATGATCCATGTTGATTAACCCATGTCCGATCATCACGTGAGACGGACTAGTCACCATGGTGAGCAACTTCATGCTGATCGTATTCAACCATACGACTCATGTTCGACCTTTCGGTCTCTTGTATTCGAGGTCATGTCTGTACATGCTAAGCTCGTCGAGTCAACCTAGGTGTTTCGCGTGTGTAAATCTGGCTTACACCCGTTTTATGCGAACGTTAGAATCTATCACACCGATCATCACGTGGTGCTTCGAGACAACGAACCTTTGAAACGGTGCACACTTAGGGGAATACGTTCTCGAAATTTTAAGAGGGATCATCTTATTATGCTACCGTTGTTCTAAGCAATAAGATGAAAAACATGATAAACATCACAATGCAATCATATAGTGACATGATATGGCCATTATCATCTTCGCCCTTTCGATCTCCATCTTCAGGCATCGCATGATCATCATCGTCATCAGCGTGAAACCATGATCTCCATCATCGTGTCTCCATGAAGTCGTCACGCCAACTACTACTATCACTACTACTATAGCTAACAGTTAGCAATGAAGTAAAAGTAGTAAGCACATGGCGTTGCATTTCATACAGTAAATTAAGACAACTCCTATGGCTCCTGCCGGTTGTCATAATCATCGACATGCAAGTCGTGAAACCTATTACAATAACATGATCATCTCATACATCATACATGCAATATCACAACTTTGGCCATATCACATCGCATGTCAGACCCTGCAAAAACAAGTTAGACGTCCTCTAATTGTTGTTGCAAGTTTTACGTGGCTGATTTGGGTTTCTAGCAAGAACGCCTTCTTACCTACGTGACAGCCACAATGATGATATGCCAAAGCTATTTATCCTTCATAAGGACCCTTTTCATCAAATCCAATCCGACTAGAGTAGGAGAGAAAGACACCCGCTAGCCACCTTTATGAACAGTGTGCATGTCTGTCAGTGGAACCAGTCTCACGTAAGCGTACGTGTAAAGTCAGTCCGGGCCGCTTCATCCCACAATACCGCCGGAAAAGAATAAGACTAGTAGCGACAAACATATTGACAAATCATCGCCCACAACTTTTGTGTTCTACTCGTGCATAGAATCTACGCATAGAAAACCTGTCTCGGATGCCACTGTTGGCTAACGTAGGATAAATTCAAAATTTTCCTACGCATATTCAGATATTCCTATGGAGAGACCAGCAACGAGAGAGGGGTAAGAGCATCTTCATACCTTTGAAGATCTCTAAGCGGAAGCGTTGCTAGAATGCGGTTGATGGAGTCGTGCTCGCAGCGATTCGGATCGCAGTGTGATTCCGATCTAGTGCCGAACTACGACACCTCCGCGTTCAACACACGTGCAGCCCGGTGACATCTCCCGCACCTTGATCCAGCAAGGAGGAGGGAGACGTTGGGGAAGAACTCTAGCAGCACGATGGCGTGGTGTTGATGGAGAGACACGGTCTCCCGGCAGGGCTTCGCCAAGCACCGGCAGAGAGGAGGAGGAAGAAGGGAAGGGCTGCGCCAAGGGAGAGGGAGAAGTCTAAATCACAAGGTCCAAAACCCCTCTCTATTTATAGGAGGAGGGGGAGGGGGTGCTCCACCCCTAGGGTTCCCCCCTAGGTGGTGCGGCAGCCACCAGATGGAAAAGGGGGCGGCGGCTAGGGTGGGAGGGGGTGGCGCACCACCTCGTGGTCCTAAGGCCCACCTGTGCCTAGGGTTTGCCCCCCCCCCTTCCCTCTCCCCTGCGCATTGGGCTGAGTGGGGAGGCGCACCAACCCACCTAGGGGCTGGTTACCTCCCCCACATGGCCCACCTTACCTCTCGGGATCGTTGCCCCCCTTCGGTGGACCCCCGGGGCCACCTCCGGTGGTCCCGGTGGTCCCGGTACGTTACCGGTGAGGCCCGAAACACTTCCGGTGTCCGAAACCATCCATAATATATATCAATCTTTACCTCCAGACCATTACGGAGCTCCTCGTGACGTCCGGGATCTCATCCAGGACTCCGAAGAACTTTCGGTAACCTCATATAATAATTCCCTATAACCTTAGCGTCACCGAACCTTAAGTGTGCGGACCATACGGGTTCGGGAGACAGGCAGACATGACCGCGACACCTCTCTGGCCAACAACCATCAGCGGGGTCTGGATACCCATGGTGGCTCCCACTTGCTCCACGATGATCTCATCGGATGAACCACGATGTCAAGGATTCAATCAATCCCGTATACAATTCCCTTTGTCTGTCGGTATAGAACTTGCCCGAGATTCGATCGTCGGTATACCAATACCTTGTTCAATCTCGGTACCGGTAAGTGTCCTTACTCGTTCCGTAGCACGTCATCGTGTGACTAACTCCTTAGTCACATTGAGATGATGATGATGTTCTACCGAGTGGGCCCAGAGATACCTCTCCGTCACACGGAGTGACAAATCCCGATCTCGATTCGTACCAACCCAACAGACACTTTCGGAGGTACCCGTAGTGCACCTTTATAGTCACCGAGTTACGTTGTGACGTTTGATACACCCAAAGCACTCCTACGGTATCCGGGAGTTGCACGATCTCATGGTCGAAGGAAAAGACACTTGACATTAGAAAGGCTTTAGCATACGAACAATACGATCTAGTGCTATGCTTAGGATTGGGTTTTGTCCATCACATCATTCTCCCAATGATGTGATCCCGTTATCAATGACATCCAATGCCCATGATCAGGAAACCATGATCATCTATTGACTAACGAGCTAGCCAACTAGAGGCTTGCTAGGGACACATTGTGATCTATTTATTCACATATGTATTACTGTTTCATGTTAATACAATTATAGCATGAACAATAGACGATTATCATGATCAAGGAAATATGATAACAACCATTTTATTATTGCCTCTAGGGCATATTTCCAACACTTTCTTCTTCCTCGTTGGTCTTCCCTCCCCAACCCCGAACTCACCCTATTTGGATCTCTATCCGTGGAGCCCCTTCTCTCCGTTGAGTTGGAGGGTTTGCTCCACTCCTCCTTCCTCCACCAAGTGCCATGGACTCCGGTAAAGCTCCTCCCTTTATTCTCTTGGTTGATGTTTTATTGTTCTAGGGTTAGGAGCATTGGTGATTTGGATCCATAGCTATGGGATTGTGCTTTGTTCTTGGATGGCACAAAGGAGATATTCTAGGGGAGTGTAGGTCCTATGATTCATTGCGTTTATATTGCCATGCCCTAGGTTCTTCATGTTTTAGATCAATCACTTCTTCTCTTATTTTGGATTAGATCTGAACCATGAATCCTCTTGACTAGGCATGTCTTTATTTAGATGATTCTTGACATCCTCATGTGTTTAGGGCTATGGTAGTTTTTGTAGTAATTATATACAATACCCGTGGCCCTCGTAAATCTAATATAGTCGTTCCTATGGGTCCTTTTTCTTATTCGGATTTGAAAGTCAACCCCTAGCTGTACTACCGCCACGGGGTAGCGGTACAACCGCTAGGACCCTAGCGATACTACCACCAGGGGTAGCGGTACTACCACTAAGACCCTAGCGGTACTACCGCCAGGGGTAGCGGTACTACCGCTAGGACCCCAACCGTACTACCGCCAGGGGTAGTGGTACCGCCAGGAGGATATTTTTTTTCTTTTCATTTTTTCTTGGCAATGTGAGTTTACTTTTATACCTCTTTGTGTTCATTTCTTTGACTCCTTCTGTCGCTCTTTTTCGGTGTGTGTCTTGTGTGTCACAAGTGGTGCTCACCGCTCGAATCCCCCACGGGACACCCAGTCGAAACAGTATCGCAATCCAGAGGCTCCAGAGGGCTCCGCCACTTCCGGTCTGCAACATAGAAATAAGTCTTTCAAGAAGGTGGCTCACAAGGACAAGGGGGTCAATGTTCGCACTATGCCTCCTAAGGACTTTTTGCGGTTACGCACCAAAAATCACTATCTCCAAGAGAAGGTTGTGATCAAGGATGTCGAGCACGTTTGGTCAACGGATCACTGCAGGATCTATCGCGACATCATCAAGCACTTCATGAAGAGTTTTGTTCCAGTTCAGTGGATTGACTTGGCTCACCTTCGGCGGAACCTGGATTACTTTGGTGACGCTCTCTCTTTGATTGACAAGCTTGGCATTAAGGAGATCATCTCTTTCAAGAAAGGCTTTGATCCAGATTTTGTCGCCCAATTCTATGTCACTGTTCACTTCTCGCCTGATGATGAGCGCACCATGGTTTGGATGACTGGTACTCAGAAGATGACAGGTTCCTGGCGTGAATTCATGGAGTTTCTCAAGGTCGACTTTCAGGGAGCTGACAATCCTATTGGGTCGCGTCCTCATGCTCCAGCTTCCACTGATAGGGCCCCCGCCAAGGACAGGCTGCAACAACTTTATGTGAAGAAAGGTGTGCTCCCCAAGCATCTGGATATCATGCATCGGATCTTCCGCAACACCCTCTTTCCTCGCATTGGCAACTTCGACGAGGTGCATGGTTCTCTGGCTGAGATGCTTCTACTTTGTGAGGAGGCTATGACTAAGGAGTCTGCCCCTCTCGATATTTCGGACGTGATGTTCACTGAGCTCTGGAACTGCATCATGATGCGCAAGGTTCCCATCTACGGGCCCTACTTATTTGCCTATATTTGCCAGAAGTGGCACGACACCTATTTGCTTGAGGAGTTCCACCTTCAGGCTGATTACTTTGTGCACGATCCTATGAGGCTCACCATCAAGGACAAATGGGCCAACCCATCAACTTCATCTCAACACATGGACACTGACACAGAGACTGCTGCTGACAGAGGCACCGCTTCTCAGTCCCTCTGTTCTGCTATGCCATCTTGGGCAGTGAAACTGCAGGATAAAATGAAGACTCTCTTCTGTATGCAGGCCAAGGGACAATATCAAACTCATGTGGCCCAGAAGGAGAACCGTCAGAGGCACAAGCGTGTCCTGAGGACACTTGATGTTGAGATCTCCAGCGGCTCAGAGGACGACATCACTCTAGAGTCTGCTTGGATGCGTGCTCAAGGTTATTAATGGTCTGATGCAGAGGAGGAGGCGTCTGAGGAGGACAATGAGGAGGAGCAGGACGATCCGGATGCCATGGACGGGTCTGGGGATGATGAGGATGAGGAGTGACCAGCTGTGTCATTAGGTGTGCCCCTTTTTGGTGTCTTGTGCCAAAGGGGGAGAGAGTCTAGGAGCTGGATATGAGAGTTGAATTTTGCTTCGCTTTGCTTATCTTTCGTGTCTGCTTTGAACTTGTTTTGCTTTTATTTGCTATCTTTGCTTTGTGTGATGTGAGATTTGAACTAGTGTGAGATTTATTTCCATCAT
>NC_058518.1:207924962-207957462 GCF_904849725.1 Hordeum vulgare subsp. vulgare
ACAACGACGATGATGAGGATGACGACGACTTCTCATACGGCACCTACAACAACAACAACAACGAAGATGACTTTGACGACAACGATGATGATGACAACAACAACAACAACTGTAACATCCCAATTTTCCTAATTGGGAATGTTTTACATTGTAGCTAAGCATCTATGCATATTGATTTAAATAAAGTTTGCATTTGAATTCTTTCGACTTTTGCTTTTGCATTTCTATTTTTCTTCACACGAGAAATGCCGGGAAATAATCTCTTGCACGCAAGAGAGAGAGCGGAGGAAAATGACCCTTCCAAAATGTGAGGCATCTTTGAAATATTTCTAGCCAAGGAATCCATCGTTTTATCATGAAAATAATTGCCAAAAAGAAATAAAGCATTTAGGGGATTTTATAAAAAAAACATTTTTTAAAAGTTTTAATTTTTGCCTTGGAAAAATGTTAATCGAGTAGAGGATATTTTTTTGATTTTTTTGGTATATAATACCCCTATATTTGGATTTTATTTTATTCCTTTTTCTTAGTTTTTACTTTCTGTTTTTGAAAAATAGGAAAGATAGCGTTTTTTTTCTTTATTAGGAAACCGCCGCGGGCGGCATTTAAGGGTTTGGGCCGAATCGCGTCATAGCCGGGATCCGAAGTCCCTCCAGATCGGGTGGCCGATCCCCTGCGCCCCACTCTCCTATCGTTGACCCGTGGGCCCCAACGCCCGATCTCTCTCCCCCTCGGTCGCCTTCCTTCTCTCCCCGCGAGCTCCTTCCTTCCATGGCACGAGCTGCTGCCTCGTCGGGATCCGCTCGGATCCGCGAGCCCCTTCCCTCCCGAGGCCCCCTCTGCCCCTATGAATACCCCCCTGTCCCCGCACTCCGTTCCCCTCGCCATCGCCCCGCTTCGCCGCCTCTAGCCATCCCTTAATGCACCTCACCGGAGCACAAGCACGGCCGAAGATTCGGCCACTCCACCGCTCGCCTCCGGCCATGCCACACCTCCCCGACGCCACCAGAAGAACGCCGGAGATCCCCTCCGCCGCCCGGACGTCTCCCCCACCTCGGCCGACCGTCGGAACCCCTTCCCCGCCACCACCTCTTCTCCTCGGACTCGCCGGAGTAGAGCAGCACCACGGTGAGCACCCCACCCACTGCTATCCATTGGATCGTGTATGAACGCTATAGATTAGATCCCGATACCCTTTTGGTCTTCTAAACAAAACTGCGCCGGTTTTTATTTACTTAACTATTAGCCAGAGAGTTTTATGTTAGGTTTCGGCCGTTTGCTAGTTCTTCTCGCAGCTCACATCCCCGCAGCAAATCAGGGATTGCCACGTGTCTGTTAGCATCTGTTTTCTTTTTTCTTTTTAATTCCAAAACAGAAAAGTTTCAATTTTGTTTTGAGGATAGCTTTTGATCCCGAATTCCAATGGAGTTGAAACTTGTTCCAGTAGATCACAATTTTTCTGTAGTTTTTAAAAACATATAATTTGTCTATGTTTGAAATTTTTAATTTTGAATTAGATCAGATTTAAACCTTGTTTTGCTTATTCCAGGAGTTTAAAAAAATGATTTTGATTTTATTCTTTTTTCTACTGCTTCCTAGTGATTATATCTTACTGTGGTATAAGTTTCAAATTTTTTATATATTTTTAATTGGGTTTTTAACAGAAACAAGTTTCGGCCTTAGTGACGTGTAGTGAATTCTTTCACTTAGGCCATAGCAACTCTTTACTTGTGATGTTATTTTTACTTGTTGTTTGATTGTAGTGCTTATGGTGTGTATTTGTTCGTATCGGTAGATCACCCGGAGTGCGAAGCTTGTTACTTAGAAGCGCTCGATCAACACAACTATCATCAAGGCAAGTCATTTTGATCATATTATTTCCTATGTTTTTTTATGCATGGTAGTTTCACCTTTCTTTGCCCAATTGCATGCTGCTTAGGTACTTGGAAATTTTAGTATAGCTTGTAGTATCATGTGGTAGGCACACAACAACCCCGATACTTGGCCCCGGGACCACAAATTTCATATTGCTATGCTTAAGTAGACAGGATTTCGGTTGAGTGCATAACACGAGTGATGCGAGGTTGATTAAATAACCAAGACCTGTTAAGACAAGATTTTCAAGACCTCGGATGCAATAAAACTCTGGGTGAAGGACGGTTGATCGGCTCCCTGGAGAAACCAGTGGATGACCCGGGATGCTGGAGACGGCCATGACATCTTGCGGAAAGTTTCACCCAGGCTCGAAGAGACGGACGTAGGCTTCAAGACCCAAGGCTTACCTGCACAGCCACAAGTCATTATGGGCTCTGGCGTGGTTGGACAACGCAGCGACTCTGGACAGGCGGTGCTAGCAGATGTAGAAGAACGGTAGGAATGGGTGGGCACCGACAGGGATTCAGAGGGACCCGTTGAAAGACCATGTTTTGATCATCCGGTCTTCAAACACCCTGAAGTGCGAGGACATACACGGAGGCGATCAAATCTTGTGGGGAATGTGTGCAAAACTCTGCAGAGTGCCCAACCTAATCGATTAGCCGTGTCGACGGTCATGGAAACTTGAGCCGAAAGCATTGAAATTCCCCTGAACTCTCGACACAACTTAATAATGATGTGGGTATTAACAACAACTCGGGTACGAGAATTGGTTGGCGGAACCATCTCGTTAACAACAAACAATGTAGTAATATTTTGCTTCCATCCCCTCTTGTTGTAGGATAAAATTGTCTTTATGCAAAAACTTATAGCCCCACCTGCCAAATATGCATGTTGAGATAGTCGATTATTATTTTTACCCTTCTCTTTGATGACTTGCCGGCATATTCCATATGCTGACCTACACGGCTGCAACGTATCATGTTACAAAGTACTTTTCTGACCAGGAGTGAGGCTACGATCTACGCTCAGCGACATGCCCTGGAGTCGGATGGACTCGTCTACCTGATGCTTCCGCTAGTCTTCGTTAGATATCTCATGAGATGGCCTTCAGCCACTTTATTGTAATCCATTATTGTAATAAAGTACTCGTTATGAGATTTCGATTAATAAAGCTGTGTGATTGAACTCTTGATATATACATTGATGTACTCAGTGTGTAGCAGCATGATCTTGGGATGGTACCAAAACACCAGAGGCTTGACTCGTCTTGAGTCGGGTCACTACAGAAATGTTATTCAGAGCACACGCTGACCGTAGGACGTAACCTCTAGGAATGGAAAAGCCTTAGGAAGAAAACTATTTTCTTATGTCTATAAATCCTCTATTTCCTCTTCTGATCATTTCTGACTTCTCTCCGATTTTCCAATGTTTTAGATGACCACCTTCATCCCCGTTAAGTTCACGGAGTTTTGCCAGCCCGACGCCACTATGCCTTTCGGAAAGGAGCTGGTACAGATCACCAAGGACTTGAGGATTGCTCCGCCGACTATCACAGGGAAGCCGATTTCGTCTTACCCGGAGGATTCACGCTACAGGATCGAGGTGCACATTCCCGGAAGGTCATTCGAGCCGCGCACTGAGCCGGTGGATTTCAAATTCATCGCACCCAACTGGATTCTCGGAAGGGACATGGCGGTCCATTGTGCACTCGGACGTATCAAGGAAGTGTACAGAGGCTGCCCTATTTCACTGGACCTATTCACGGTTTCCCGGAGAAGACAAGATGGAGAAATCATCTAAAGCAAGACGAAGGACGCTCTCCTGTCCTATGCCCAGACCTTGGAGAAGCACAGCGGGACTCTGGAGCATCGTGTGATCAAGGACGCCAGGAAGATCTAGCAACTGTCGCTCCGCGAACTCGAACTCGAAGAAGCAGCCCGGGAAGCCCACTATGAGCACGAACTGTAGGTGAAGGACTTTCTGGAGAGGATCGAGAAGCTGAAGACTCGAGTTGCATACCTGGAGGAGGAACTGGACATGGGCGAGAACCTTCATCCCGAAGGTGACGTAGCCCCCTTGATCAGCAATGACGAGGACTATGAAGAAAGCTCCACAGAAGGACCCACCACCATGCTTTTCTAAGGAGGACACTTAGACTAGACCACCAAATTTATTTTATCATTAAACGTTTAGGCCGATGTTTAGGTTATCGAATTTTATATCCCCGTGTGAACCTTTGTGATGGTATTGAATAAAATGTGTGGTGTGATACTTGTTTGTTGCATTTGATATGGGTAGTGTAATAACTCTCTAGACCATTGTTCTATGCTAACCTCACCCCTCTACAAACATCAGATGCCTCCGAGACGTGACCCTACTTCCAACTTTCCGCCGGAACTCACCCGGTTGATTCAGCAACAGAACACCCTGATGCAGTTGATCATCCAGAACCAGAACAATAACAACAACCATCATCCACCCCAGGCCGACAATCTCACCCGTTTCCTGAGGTTGAACCCTCCGACTTTCTCCAGCAGCATTGAGACCATTGTGGCAGATGATTGGCTTCGCAAGATGGAGCGTGACCTTATCACTGCTGGTTGTACTGAAGCTGAGAAGGTGCGCTTTGCCGCGCATCAACTTGAAGGCCCTGCGACTGCATGGTGCGAGAACTACACCACCACATACCCCATTGCTGGAGTCACTTGGGAGCAGTTCAAGCAAGGCTTCCGTACTGCACATGTCTCAGCTGGTGCAATGATTCTGAAGAAGCGTGAGTTTCGCAACTTACGCAAGGGGAATCGCTCTGTGGCTCAGTATGTCGATGAATTCAGCATGCTCGCCCGTTATGCACCTGGAGATGTGGCCGATGATGCGGCCAAGCAGGAAAAGTTCTTGGAGGGACTCAATGATGAGCCGAGCATTCAGCTGACTGTAGCCACCTTCAACAACTACCAGGAATTGGTCGATAAGGCCCTCATCTTGGAGGGGAAACACGAGCAAATGGAGAACCGCAAGCGGAAGTATGGGAATGGAAAGTTCAACTCCGGCACTCAGTAGAAGCCTCGCTACACCCCCTATTCAGGGAATACCGGGACTGGATCCGGTAAGTTTGGAGGACACGTCCAGCATAACCACCCAGTGTACAACCATGGAGGCCACAGCCATGGAGGAAATGGGAACCACCACAACAACCGCAACTTCAAGAAAGGCGGTACTGGCACTCAGCAGCATTCAGCTCCAGCTCAGAAGGATCTGAATCACATCACTTGCTTCAAGCGTCAGAAGACGGGACACTATGCCACCGAATGTCCCCAGAACAAGCAGGGAAATGGAAACGACAACGACAACTCTGCAGCAAAGAAGCCCAACCCTTTTCCTCGAGCTCAGGTGAATCACATTGATGTTGAAGAGGTCTATGATCACCCCGATACTGTGGTTGGTAAGTTTTTGCTAAATTCACGTCCAGTATTGGTCCTTTTTTATTCCGGTGCAACGCATTCATTCATATCAAGGGTAGTTGTGAAAAGTATAGTTTGCCAACTAGAACCCTCAGCCAGCCTATTAAGGTCAGTTCCCCAGGAGGCATGATGACAGCCGGGATAGGATGCCATGCTTTGAGTCTCAACATCGGGAACCATAATTTTCCCACCGACCTCATCGTATTAGAGTCCTAGGGATTGTATGTAATCCTAGGCATGGATTGGTTGGCCAAGTATGAAGGGAATAATTATTGTGCCCTTAAGTCTATTTTGCTCACCACCCCCGAGCAAAAGCGGATTAAGTACGTGTCTCAGCGCCCGACACGGAGTAAGCGAGTAAACTCTCTCACGGGAGTAGTCCAGGAGGAAGTACCGATTGTACAGGAACACCCAGATGTATTTCCGGAGGAATTGTTGGGCATGCCACCTGATAGAGAGATTGAGTTCCTGATTGAGCTATTACCCGGAACAACCCCGATATCCAAGAGACCCTATCGGATGCCCGCAAATGACTTGGTAGAAATCAAGAAGCAAATTAAGGAGTTGTTGGACAAAGGGTATATTCGCCCAAGTTCTTCACCTTGGGGAGCCCCAGTGCTCTTGGTTGAAAAGAAGGATAAGTCCTTGAGAATGGTTGTCGAGTATCGTGCATTGAACGAGGTGACCATCAAGAACAAGTACCACTTGCCGATGATCAATGATCTGTTTGATCAGTTAGTTGGAGCCCGAATATTCTCCAAGATCGATCTTCGATCCGGGTATCATCAGTTGAAGATTCATGAACAGGATATACCCAAGACAGCCTTCACCACTCGGTACGGCTTGTATGAGTACACTTTCATGTCATTTGGACTGACTAATGCTCCGGCATATTTTATGAATCTGATGAACAAGGTATTTATGGAATACTTGGACAAGTTTGCTGTGGTGTTCATCGATGACATACTGATATTCTCCAAGAACGAGGAGGAACACAAGGAACATCTGCGTCTAGTTCTGGAGAAACTTCGAGAGTATAAGTTGTATGCAAAGTTTAGCAAATGTGAGTTTTTGTTGAAGGAAGTCGGATTCCTCGGACACGTCGTCTCAGGAGAAGGAATAGCAGCGGACCCTGCCAAGGTCGCAGCAGTTACCGAATGGGTAGCACCCACTTCAGTCAAGGAGATCTGCAGTTTCCTCAGACTTGCCGGATATTACCGGAGGTTCATTGAGAATTTCTCAAAGATCGCCAAGCCCATGACAGAGTTGTTGAAGAAGGAAACCAAGAAAGTTTGGACTGAGGAATGTGAAATCAGTTTTCAAGAGTTGAAGAAACGTGTGGGTGCAGCCCCAGTGATGATATTGCCGAACATTCAGAAGGATTTCCAGGTTAACTGTGACGCTTCTCGTCAAGGACTCGGAGGAGTGCTCATGCAAGAAGGTAAAGTTGTAGCCTATGCATCCAGACAACTCAGACCCCATGAGTTCAATTATGCCACGCATGACTTGGAAATAGCAGCCGTAGTGCACGCTCTTAAGACCTGGAGACATTTCCTAATCGGAAATAGTTGTGATGTTTACACTGATCACAAGAGCCTGAAATATATCTTCACGCAGAAGGAGCTGAACCTCAAACAGAGGCGATGGCTAGAGTTGATCAAGGACTATGACATGAAATTGCATTATCACCCAGGCAAGGCAAATGTTATAGCCGATGCGTTGAGCCGCAAGAGTTATGTGAACACACTCATAGCAGGAGGATTACCCCATGTAACATCCCAAAATTATAAATTTTGGAATGTTAATATAATCATTAGATTGATTGTTTGTTGGTTGCCTGAGTGACTGAAACTTGTGTGAGATTTGAAACTTTTCGAAACTTTTGAAAGAGAAGGAATAAAATGACTTTCCCCTTCTCCGGTGAATTCAAATTCAAGCTTTAGAAAAGCCAAGAGAGAAGATGACATGACTTCTTCAATTATAAAGAATTTGAACGGAGATATTTGCATTGGATTCTTTTGCATTTCCATTTCTTTCTCGTCGCACGAAAAGCCCGGGAAATACCCTCTTGCACGCAAGAGAGAGAGCGGAGGAAAATGACCCTCCAACGTACGGGCAACTTTCTGAGATATTTGAGCCAAGAAACCCAAGGTTTATTTGCAAAAATATTTGCAAAGAGAAATAAAGCAATTTAGTGAATTTCTGAAAAAACATTTTTTTTAAGTTTTTATGTTTGCCGTGGAAAAATGCCCATCATCTATATACTATTTTTCTGATAATTTTAGTATATAAAAACTCTTTATTCCGAATTGATTTGATTTTCCTTTTTAACGTTTTAGTTTCCTAGTTTTGAAAATAGGAATAGAATCACTTTTATTAGGAAATAGGAGCTGGCCCAATTAAGCACTTTCCAAATTTGGCCCAGGAAGATCATCTTGTTCCTCTATCTCTTCTCCACGTGACAGAACCTTTCCTTCCATGGAGAGGAGAATCCCGACCTCCGGGATTCGCGAAGATCTTTCCCTCCTAGCACCTCCCATCGCCCCTATAAGAACCCCCACACCCTCCTCTATCCATTTTCCCCAAGAACCATACCTCTCCTCGCCTCTAGCCACAGCCCCCGCCTCGCCGGAGTTCATCTTCAACAGGAACTCGCCGGAGGTCCTGCTGCCTCCTCTCGTCGCCCCACGCCTCGCCGACACCACCAACCTTCGGCCGGAGCCCTCCTCCCCCGCCTGGACCCCTCCGCTTCCTCGGCCGGCCATCGGAGCCACCTTCCCGTCGTCTTCTCCAACTCCGGCGACTAACTCCGGTGAGATTCACGAAATCCCTTATTGCAGTTTTTTCGGAAAATTGCAATCTTAAAAAATTCATATCTATTAGTCTATAACTCCGAATTAGGTGATTCTTTTTGCGTTGGATCGAAAATTTTATGCAGTTTCTGCAGATACATAATTTGTCTATGTTTCGATTTATAAAAATTGAGTTAGATCAGATTTGAATTAAACCTTGTTTTGCCTATTAAAGGAGTTTAAAAGTAGCTTTTAAATTGATTCGTTTTGGTACTGATCACTAGTGATCTTATTTATTTGAGATTTAAGATTTGTTTGAGTATTTTAACTCATTATTTCATGTGAAACAATTTTTGTTTCACCGTTTTTAGGATTTTGGCTAATCCTTTTTCTACTTTTGTTTTAAAATATTTTCTTTATTATTTCAGAAAGATTATTGTTTTGTTTATGTTAGTTAACAGTAGTTTTGCAACAAGTTTTGATTTTATTTTTATTTGTTATCATGAAATCAATTCTAGCTCCGTAGTAACGTGCAATTGTTTTCACCGTTGTTTCAAATCCCGTTTGGGAATACTTTCAAAAAGTTTTGTGAAAAATACTTTATTTTATCTTAGTTAAACTTATATCTTAGTTCCTTGTTATTATTTTCTATTAGACAAAACTATTTAGTGTGTGACGTAGTAGAAGACTCTCTAGTCTTGTTTGAAGTTTCTTTCGGAATTCCTATTCGCTCTCTCTTTTGTTTGATCGCTAGAATGATTGCTAGTATGAGTGCTTATGTGAATGATATGTTTGTTATATAGATTTCATCGGAGAGTGACGAGTAGTCTATCAACTTATTTTCCCGAGAAAATCTTCTTCGTCAACATCATAGGCAAGTCATCTTTGATCATGTTATTTTACCTATGTTTTCAATGCATAGTAGATCACCTTCTTTGCCCTATTTGCATGCTGCCTAGGTACTTGGAAACTTTAGTCATAGTTGTAGTATCATGTGGTAGGAACACCAACACCCCGATACTTGGCCCGGGGACGACAATGTTATATATGCTATGCTCTAGTAGACGGGTTATCGGTTGAGTGTATTCCACGAGTGATGCGAGGTTGATATAATAACCAAGACCGGACTAAGCAAGATTTTCAGGACCTCGGACGCAATGCAACACTGGGTGAAGGACGGTTGACCGGCTCCCTGGAAAACCCAGTGGATGCCCGGGATGCTGGAGAGGCCATGTCATCCTGCGGAAAGCTTCACCCAGGCTCAAAGGGACGGATGGAGACTTCAAGACTCAAGGCTTACCTGCACAGCCACAAGTCATTATGGGCTCTGGCTTGGTTGGACAACGCGGTGACTCTGGACAGGCGGTGCTAGCAGATGTAGACGAACGGTAGGAATGGATGGGCACCGACAGGGATTCAGAGGGACCCGTTGAAAGACCATGTTTTGATCATCCGGTCTTCAAACACCGTGAAGTGCGAGGACAAACCCGGAGGCGATCAAATCTTGTGGGGAACGTGTGCAAAACTCTGCAGAGTACTCAAACCTAATCGATTAGCCGTGTCCACGGTCATGGACGACTTGAGCCAAAGGAACTGAAGTTATCTGGATTTCTCAACACCATTAAATATATTTGATAAGGGTAATTATTGACAACTTGGTTACGAGAACTGGTTGGCGGAACCATCTCGTTAACAACAAACCTTGTAGTAACATTTTGCTCTCAACCCCTCTTGTTGTAGGATAAAACTGGCTTTACGCAAAACTTAGCTCCACCGACCAAATATGCATGTAGAGATAGTTGATTATTACTTTACCCCTCTCTTATTTGACTTGCCGGCATATTCAATATGCTGACCTACACGGCTGCAACGTCTTCTGTTGCAGATATTTTTCTTCGACGAGTAAGAGTACGATTCAGGGTTACGGCTACACTCAACTTGCCGTTGGTGTTTATTGGGACTCCACTCCCTTGACCGCTTCCGCTGAGATATTTAAGGTATATATCAGTTTTACGCTATTTACATGTGATTGCACTTTGATATATACATTGATGTACTGTGTGTGCCAGCATACTGATCCAGGGATGGCACAGATACATAGAGGCTTGACTCGTCTTGAGTCGGGTCGCTACAGAGATGGTATCAGAGCACATGTTGACTGTAAGACGTGAACCTAGAAACTGGAAATTTCCTAGGATAGGATCTCTCAAAAATCATATTTTCGAGAACACCTTTTACTTCTCATCTCTTCTAATTTCATCAAACGTTCTCTCTCACCTCCAATAGTTAGACAATACCCTTACCCCTTTGACCTCATGAAGAATCAACGGAGTTCTACTTCAAAGTAAAGAGGATTTCACCACGCGTTTGAAGAATTGACGCTACACCAACAGAGGACTCTCAAGACCCGAAGAACTCGAAGACCCCGAAGCGTTCGAATATTTATATGACCATTAGAAGTCCAAACCCCAATTATATACCCACGTTAGTTACGATGATTTGTGAGCCGTCATTGGTGTGTGTTTTACGACGGCCACAACTAAAAACCTACTCTCAAAAAATATTGTTTGTATTGTGTGTATCTCCCTCCCTCTCTTACCCGTCTCATCCCCAAAACCTCAACCCTACCAGATGGAGGGTGAAGCTGGACTTGTAGTCTCTGGACCAATGACCCAGCTGGAGGCTGATATATGGATTCAAAACATGGAGAACCACTTCGGGAGCAACTTGATCTCAAGGAAGTATGAAGTGGAACACGCTCTCTAGTACTTTACCTGAAGTGCTGCTATCTGGTGGAAAATGCACCATGCCATACAAGGATTTGGTGGAGCAGAAAGTTGGGAAGAATTCAAGAGGACTCTGTTAAGATCCCGACTTATTCAAAAGTGCTATGATAATCCGAAGAAGAAGACTTGTGCATGCAAGATCTGTGGAGAAATAGGACACACCCAGGAAGAACACAAGGATGGATGCACTCATTGTGATGAAAATCACCCAACTGAGGAGTGCCCAAGTAGTCAGGTGACTTGTTTCCTTTGTGAGGGAACCACCCACTACCCAGCTCAGTGTCACATTTACCCCAAGGTGCAAGAAGTTGTCAAGCAGCAGAAAGATGCAGTGAAGGAAACACTCAAGAAGAAGATTCTAGAAGAACCGGTGATGAACGAATATATTGAAGACCCTGATGGACAAGGTCTGACCAGATTTTTCTCCAATGCATGATACTCACGTGGAGAAGAAGGACATTATCCATAGGACTGCATGAAGAGAAGCCAAGAGTATCTGGGATACTTCCCGACGGAAGAAGTGGGATTTGATCCACTTGAAATAGAAGAACTGGCCAAAATAAAGGAGTCCGGAAAGAAGAAAAAGTACCCTCGGAGGAACCAAACCTGTGGAGATGTAGACGTGAGTCATGTCAGATGTTACAAGTGTATGAAATTTGGCCACCACAACTACATGTGCTCAGGAAGGAAGCCGGGAATCCAAGGAGCAAAAGCAGAAGCTAAGAAGCCTCGAGACTGGTCAGAACTCATTTGCTTTTGTTGCAAGGAAGCAGGACATTTTGCTAGCGATTGTCCGCAAAGGAAGAAAGCTAGAATGGAGTAGTTAAGTTTTTACTAGGGCAATAAGTGTGATCCGAAGCACTTTTGTTTTTCTTGAGATCATGGAGTGAAATTTTTGTAACAGAAGTCCCTGAGATTGTAATAACATCATGAAATAATGGAATTTATTGTCTCATGATTGCCTATGTTGAAAATGTATGCATTGTTTCTCCATGGACAAAGATCTCTGAACAATTATGAGGATATGAGAAAATATGGTCTATGCAGGCATGAGTATAATTCATTTAAGTGTGGTAGTAATTGATAAACCCACAGGATCCACTGAGTAGGAATGTGCCATAACTACCAAGGAGACATATACATTCCTCTGAGTACCTATTTACTGACACCTGCAGATGACAACTCTCTACGAGTCATTCCTCAAGGGCCCAGAAACGATCATGACCCTGACCAGTGATCATGATTACCCGAAAATCCTGACGGACATGATGAAGCACATTCATCTTGAAGGAGATGCAGTCTACAAAGGCTACCCATTCATGGAAAATGGAGTGGAACTTTGGTACGTGGAAGTACACCTCCATCATGTGAAAGGAGTTTGTCCAAAGACTATGGGGCAATACTTTTTCATTTCACATGTACCACGAGCAACCTTCTTTGATGTTGTTCGTGAAGCAGCCATGGAAGCCATACGTTAGATTGGAGAAATACTTGAAGCAAGACTCCGTCATACCCAGGAATACCTGAGTGAAGTACGTGCGGAGATGATGGAGATGAAGCTCATGACCACCAAGATGAAGCAAAAGATGGATGATTTCAAGGAGCACCTCGGAAAGTTAGAGTGGAACTAAAGTACCTCCAAGAGAGGCAGATGAATAAAGTTGGCAGAAATGCTTGACCATACCGAACAATGTGGATGGCAGCATTTGTAATAGAGTACTTTTGAATTGGAGTTTTTGATAAGAAATTAAGGATGTAATAAAGGATTGATTATGAAATTAATATGATTTATGGAAAGAAGCTATGATGGATCAGCAAACGTTTTCTTAGGAGCATACGAAAAACCTGAGAGTTGTGAAGATACGATAGATGTTTCGTTCAGCTTGCAGAACCAATGGATTATCCGAACTTCGTTTGTGGACAAGAGAAATTCTGCAACGCTTGTGAGGATGCCCAAGTGTTAGAATGCGAGATTCGCTAAACCTTATACACAGAAATGATTTGGGTGCGGAATGGATTGATCACCATGATGACTTACTCTTATCATTTATCTTGCTATTCGGATTGGTAAATCTGAGAGACTTACCCATATAGAAAGACGACGTTCTTTGAAGCTTTTGTTTGAGCCTTAGAATGGTATAATGGAAGCCCATGTACATGGCAATCGTTGTCACGCGTAGGAAATTTTACGGTGAGGATGAAGACAAGACCCCTTTCTCTGCAGGATAACCACAAATGGTAGACCACCATGAGAACCATCGATATGTTATTTAGAATAGACCACGAGACTGTCAGTAAAGAAGACCCAGTGACGGAAGAAGCTTATATCAACGGGAGAGCATCACCAAAGGATTTAATATGAAGACTGTGCGATGTGAGTTGCCAAAACCCCAAAGGATCGTTAAAGCATTTTGAGGGACCAATATCTCTCATTTTAAGTGTGGTAGCACCCCACCTTGCCAGAGATTGGAATTGTTAGAAGACCCCCAAACCTTAACCTTTCTTTCTAGCCTCTTCGAATCTCGAGGACGAGATTCATTTTAAGTGTGGTAGTTTGTAACATCCCAAAATTATAAATTTTGGAATGTTAATATAATCATTAGATTGATTGTTTGTTGGTTGCCTGAGTGACTGAAACTTGTGTGAGATTTGAAACTTTTCGAAACTTTTGAAAGAGAAGGAATAAAATGACTTTCCCCTTCTCCGTTGAATTCAAATTCAAGCTTTTGAAAAGCCAAGAGAGAAGATGACATGACTTCTTCAATTATAAAGAATTTGAACGGAGATATTTGCATTGGATTCTTTTGCATTTCCATTTCTTTCTCGTCGCACGAAAAGCCCGGGAAATACCCTCTTGCACGCAAGAGAGAGAGCGGAGGAAAATGACCCTCCAACGTACGGGAAAATTTCTGAGATATTTGAGCCAAGAAACCCAAGATTTATTTGCAAAAATATTTGCAAAGAGAAATAAAGCAATTTAGTGAATTTCTGAAAAAACATTTTTTTTAAGTTTTTATTTTTGCCGTGGAAAAATGCCCATCATCTATATTCTATTTTTCTGATAATTTTAGTATATAAAAACTCTTTATTCCGAATTGATTTGATTTTCCTTTTTAACGTTTTAGTTTCCTAGTTTTGAAAATAGAAATAGAATCACTTTTATTAGGAAATAGGAGCTGGCCCAATTAAGCACTTTCCAAATTTGGCCCAAGAAGATCATCTTCTTCCTCTATCTCTTCTCCACGTGACAGAACGTTTCCTTCCATGGAGAGGAGAATCCCCACCTCCGGGATTCGCGAAGATCTTTCCCTCCCAGCACCTCCCGTCGCCCCTATAAGAACCCCCACACCCTCCTCTATCCATTTTCCCCAAGAACCATACCTCTCCTCGCCTCTAGCCGCAGCCCCCGCCTCGCCGGAGGTCATCTTCAACAGGAACTCGCCGGAGGTCCTGCTGCCTCCTCTCGTCGTCCCACGCCTCGCCGGCACCACCAACCTTCGGCCGGAGCCCTCCTCCCCCGCCTGGACCCCTCCGCTGCCTTGGCCGGCCACCGGAGCCACCTTCCCGTCGTCTTCTCCAACTCCGGCGACTAACTCCGGTGAGATTCACGAAATCCCGTATTGCAGTTTTTTCAGAAAATTGCAATCTTAGAAAATTCATATCCATTAGTCTATAACTCCGAATTAGGTGATTCTTTTTGCGTTGGATCACGAATTTTATGCAGTTTATGTAGATATATAATTTGTCTATGTTTGGATTTATAAAAATTGAGTTAGATCAGATTTGTATTAAACCTTGTTTTGCCTATTAAAGGAGTTTAAAAGTAGCTTTTAAATTGATTCGTTTTGGTACTGATCACTAGTAATCTTATTTACCAGTGGTAGAAATTTCAGATTTGTTTGAGTATTTTAACTCATTATTTCATGTGAAACAATTTCTGTTTCACCGTTTTTAGGATTTCGGCTAATTCTTTTTCTACTTTTGTTTTAAAATATTTTCTTTATTATTTCAGAAAGATTATTGTTTTGTTTATGTTAGTTAATAGTAGTTTTGCAACAAGTTTTGATTTTATTTTTATTTGTTATCATGAAATCAATTCTAACTCCGTAGTAACGTGCAATTGTTTTCACAGTTGTTTCAAATCCCGTTTGGGAATACTTTCAAAAAGTTTTGTGAAAAATACTTTATTTTATCTTAGTTAAACTTATATCTTAGTTCCTTGTTATTATTTTCTGTTAGACAAAACTATTTAGTGTTTGACGTAGTAGAAGACTCTCTAGTCTTGTTTGAAGTTTCTTTCGGAATTCCTATTCGCTCTCTCTTTTGTTTGATTGCTAGAATGATTGCTAGTATGAGTGCTTATGTGAATGATATGTTTGTTATATAGATTTCATCGGAGAGTGATGAGTAGTCTATCCAGTTATTTTCCCGAGAAATCCTTCTTCGTCAACATCATAGGCAAGTCATCTTTGATCATGTTATTTTACCTATGTTTTCAATGCATAGTAGATCACCTTGTTTGCCCTATTTGCATGCTGCCTAGGTACTTGGAAACTTTAGTCATAGTTGTAGTATCATGTGGTAGGAACACCAACACCCCGATACTTGGCCCCGGGACGACAATGTTATATATGCTATGCTCTAGTAGACGGGTTATCGGTTGAGTGTATTCCACGAGTGATGCGAGGTTGATATAATAACCAAGACCGGACTAAGACAAGATTTTCAAGACCTTGGACGCAATGCAACACTGGGTGAAGGACGGTTGACCGGCTCCCTGGAAAACCCAGTGGATGCCCGGGATGCTGGAGAGGCCATGTCATCCTGCGGAAAGCTTCACCCAGGCTCAAAGGGACGGACGGAGACTTCAAGACTCAAGGCTTACCTGCACAGCCACAAGTCATTATGGGCTATGGCTTGGTTGGACAACGCGGCGACTCTGGACAGGCGGTGCTAGGAAATGTAGAAGAACGGTAGGAATGGATGGGCACCGACAGGGATTCAGAGGGACCCGTTGAAAGACCATGTTTTGATCATCCGGTCTTCAAACACCGTGAAGTGCGAGGACAAACCCGGAGGCGATCAAATCTTGTGGGGAACGTGTGCAAAACTCTGCAGAGTACTCAAACCTAATCGATTAGCCGTGTCCCCGGTCATGGACGACTTGAGCCAAAGGAACTGAAGTTATCTGGATTTCTCAACACCATTAAATATATTTGATAAGGGTAATTATTGACAACTCGGGTACGAGAACTGGTTGGCGGAACCATCTCGTTAACAACAATCCTTGTAGTAACATTTTGCTCTCAACCCCTCTTGTTGTAGGATAAAACTGGCTTTATGCAAAACTTAGCTCCACCGACCAAATATGCATGTAGATATAGTTGATTATTACTTTACCCCTCTCTTATGTGACTTGCCGGCATATTCAATATGCTGACCTACACGGCTGCAACGTCTTCTGTTGCAGATATTTTTCTTCGACGAGTAAGAGTATGATTCAGGGTTACGGTCTACAATCAACTTTCCGTTGGTGTTTATTGGGACTCCACTCCCTTGACCGCTTCCGCTGAGATATTTAAGGTATATATCAGTTTTACGCTATTTACATGTGATTGCACTTTGATATATACATTGATGTACTGTGTGTGCCAGCATACTGATCCAGGGATGGCACAGATACACAGAGGATTGACTCGTCTTGAGTCGGGTCGCTACACCCCAGGAGTTAGTCGATGACCTCCGAGAGCTCAGATTGGAAATAGTTCCAAGAGGATTTGTTGCCACACTAGAAATTCAGTCCACTTTGACAGAAAAGATCCGCGAGGCACAGAAATTAGACAAGGAGATAGCTGAGATTAAGCAGAAAATGAAAGACGGGAAGGCTAAAGGTTTTCGTGAGGATGAACACGGAACTTTATGGTTTGACGATCGCATTTATGTGCCCAATGATCCCGAACTCAGGAAGTTGATACTTCAGGAGGCCCATGATTCCCCGTACTCGATACACCCCGGCAACACCAAGATGTATTTCTATCTGAAAGAAAGTTTCTGGTGGACAGGAATGAAGGAAGACATTGCCGAGTTTGTAGCACTATGTTATGTTTGTCAGCGAGTAAAACCCGAGCATCAGAAGCCAGCAGGTTTGCTCCAACCTCTGCCGATACCCGAGTGGAAATGGGAAAAGCTTGGTATGGACTTCATCACAGGATTACCCAGGACCCGTTCTGGCTATGATTCTATTTGGTTTGTGATCGATCGTTTGACCAAGGTAGCTCACTTCATTCCTGTGAAGACTACTTACACGAGTGCCAAGCTGGCCAAGATATATATGACCAAGATCGTATGTCTGCACGGAGTACCGAAGAGCATTGTGTCAGATAGAGGGACTCAGTTCACATCAAAATTTTGGCACCAACTGCATGAAACCTTGGGAACGAGATTGGAGTTCAGTACAACTTTTCACCCACAGACAGATGGACAGACCGAGAGAGTCAATCAGATTCTGGAGGACATGTTGAGAGCTTGCGCACTAGACTATGGGTCTAGTTGGGATGACAATTTGCGTTATGCCGAGTTCTCATACAACAACAGCTACCAGACCAGTCTGAAGATGGCCCCTTTCGAAGCTCTATACGGAAGGAGGTGCAGAACACCGTTGATGTGGGATGGAGTTGGAGACCGACAACTTTTTGGTCCCGACCTTATCCGAGATTCTGAAGAGAAGGTCAAGCTAATTCGTGACCGACTCAAGATAGCTCAGTCCAGGCAGAAAAGTTCTGCTGACAGCAAACGCAAGGAAGTAACATACGAAGTGGGAGACCGAGCATATCTTCGGGTGTCTCCACTTCGAGGAATCAAGAGATTCGGTGTGAAAGGAAAGTTAGCACCCCGATTCATTGGCCCCTACAAAATTCTTGAGCGTAGAGGCAAAGTTGCATATAAACTGGAACTGCTGGAAGGATTGTCCATAGTTCATGATGTCTTCCATGTTTCCCAGTTGAAGAAATGCCACGCTGAGATGGCCGATGTTCCGTTGAGAGATACAGTGCCCCTAGAGGCCATACAGCTTGACAGTGATCTGACGTATGAGGAGAAACCCGTAAGGATTCTCGAGACTGCCAACAGAGTTACCCGCAGCAAGATCATCAAGTTCTGCAAGGTGTTGTGGTGCCACCACACCGAGGAAGAAGCCACCTGGGAACGAGAAGAGGATCTTCGTCGAGACCAACCGCACCTATTTTCTAGCCAACCCGAATCTCGAAGGCGAGATTCATCTTAAGGTGGATATGTTTGTAACATCCCAATTTTCGTAATTGGGAATGTTTCACATTGTAGCTAAGCATCTATGCATATTGATTTAAATAAAGTTTGCATTTGAATTCTTTTGACTTTTGCTTTTGCATTTCTATTTTTCTTCACACGAGAAATGCCGGGAAATAATCTCTTGCACGCAAGAGAGAGAGCGGAGGAAAATGACCCTCCAAAATGTGAGGAATCTCTGAAATATTTGGAGCCAAGAAATCCAAAGTTTTATCGTGAAAATAATTGCCAAAAAGAAATAAAGCATTTAAGGGATTTTCTGAAAAAAATATTTTTTAAAAGTTTTTATTTTTGCCTTGGAAAAATGTTAATCGAGTAGAGGATATTTTTCTGATTTTTTCGGTATATAATACCCCTATATTTGGATTTTTTTATTCCTTTTTATTAGTTTTTACTTTCTTTTTTGAAAAATAGGAAAGATAGCGTTTTTTTCTTTATTAGGAAATCGCCGCGGGTGGCATTTAAGGGCTTGGGCCGAATCCCGCCTTAGCCGGGATCCGAAATCCGTCCAGATCGGGTGGCCGATCCCCTGCGCCCCTCTCTCCTATCGCTGACCCGTGGGCCCCAGCGCCCGATCTCTCTCCCCCTCGGTCGCCTTCCTTCTCTCCCCGCGAGCTCCTTCCTTCCACGGCACGAGTTGCTGCCTCACCGGGATCCGCGAGCCTCTTCCCTCCCGAGGCCCCCTCTCCCCCTATAAATACCCCCCTGTCCCCGTACTCAGTTCCCCTCGCCATTGCCCCGCTTCGCCGCCTCTAGCCGCCCCTTGCTGCACCTCGCCGGAGCACAAGCACGACCGAAGCTTCGGCCACTCCACCGCTCGCCTCCGGCCACGCCGCACCCCCCCCCCCCCCCCCCGATGCCACCAGAAGAACGCCGGAGATCCCCTCCGCCGCCCGAACGTCTCCCCCACCTCGGCCGACCGCCAGAACCCCTTCCCCGCCACCACCTCTTCTCCTCGGACTCGCTGGAGTAGAGCAGCACCATGGTGAGCACCCCACCCACTGCTAGCCGTTGGATCGTGTCTGAACGCTATAGATTTGATCCCGATACCCTTTCGGTGTTCTAAACAAAATCACGCCGGTTTTTATTTACTTAACTATTAGCCAGAGAGTTTGATGTTAGGTTTCGGCCGTTTGCTAGTTCTTCTCGCAGCACACACCCCCGCAGCAAATCAGGGATTGCCACGTGTGTGTTAGCATCTGTTTTCTTTTTTCTGTTTAATTCCAAAACAGAAAAGTTTCAATTTTGTTTTGAGCATAGCTTTTGATCCCGAATTCCAATGGAGTTGAAACTTGTTCCAGTAGATCACAATTTTTCTGTAGTTTTTAAAAACATATAATTTGTGTATGTTTGAAATTTTTAAATTTGAATTAGATCAGATTTAGTTTAAACTTGTTTTTCTTATTCTAGGAGTTTAAAAAAATGATTTTGATTTTTTTTCTTTTTGCTACTGCTTCCTAGTGATTATATCTTACTGTGGTAGAAGTTTCAAATTTTTCTAAATATTTTTACTTGGGTTTTTAACAGAAACAAGTTTCTGCCTTAGTGACGTGTAGTGAATTCTTTCACTTAGGCCATAGCAACTCTTTACTTGGGATGTTATTTTTACTTGTTGTTTGATTGTAGTGCTTATGGTGTGTATTTGTTTGTATCGGTAGATCACCCAGAGTGCGAATCTTGTTACTTAGAAGCGCTCGATCAAGACAACTATCATCAAGCCAAGTCATTTTGATCATACTATTTCCTATGTTTTTCGATGCATGATAGTTTCACCTTTCTTTGCCCAATTGCATGCTGCTTAGGTACTTGGAAATTTTAGTATAGGTTGTAGTATCATGTGGTAGGCACACAACAACCCCGATACTTGGCCCCGGGAGGACAAATTTCATATTGCTATGCTTGAGTAGACGGGATTTTGGTTGAGTGCATAACACGAGTCATGCGAGGTTGATTAAATAACCAAGACCTGTTAAGACAAGATTTTCAAGACCTCGGATGCAATGCAACTCTGGGTGAAGGACGGTTGATCGGCTCCCTGGAGAAACCAGCGGATGACCCGGGATGCTGGAGACGGCCATGACATCTTGCGGAAAGCTTCACCCAGGCCCGAAGAGACGGACGGAGGCTTCAAGACCCAAGGCTTACCTGCACAGCCACAAGTCATTATGGGGTCTGGCTTGGTTGGACAACGCGGCGACTCTGGACAGGCGGTGCTAGCAGATGTAGAAGAACGGTAGGAATGGATGGGCACCGACAGGGATTCAGAGGGACCCGTTGAAAGACCATGTTTTGATCATCCGGTCTTCAAACACCCTGAAGTGCGAGGACATACACGGAGGCGATCAAATCTTGTGGGGAACGTGTGCAAAACTCTGCTGAGTGCCCAACCTAATCGATTAGCCGTGTCCACGGTCATGGACAACTTGAGCCGAAGGCATTGAAATTCCCCTAAACTCTCGACACAACTTAATAATGATGTGGGTATTAACAACAACTCGGGTACGAGAATTGGTTGGCGGAACCATCTCGTTAACAACAAACAATGTAGTAATATTTTGCTTCCAGCCCCTCTTGTTGTAATATAAAATTGGCTTTATGCAAAAACATATAGCCCCACCTGCCAAATATGCATGTAGAGATAGTTGATTATTATTTTTACCCTTCTCTTTGATGACTTGCCGGCATATACCATATGCTGACCTACATGGCCGCAACGTATCATGTTGCATAGTACTTTTCTGACCAGGAGTGAGGCTACGATCTACGCTCAGCGACATGCCCTGGAGTAGGATGGACTCGTCTACCTGATGCTTCCGCTAGTCTTCGTTAGATATCGCATGAGATGGCCTTCGGCCACTTTATTGTAATCCATTATTGTAATAAAGTACTCATTATGAGATTTCGATTAATAAAGTTGTGTGATTGAACTCTTGATATATACATTGATGTACTGAGTGTGTACCAGCATGATCTTGGGATGGTAAGGAAACACCACAGGCTTGACTCGTCTTGAGTCGGGTCGCTACAACAACAAAAGCAACGACAACAACAACAACAACAACAACAACAACAACAACAAGAACAACGATGATGACGATGACAACGTCAACAACAACGACAATGACGAGAACAACGAGAACACCGACAACAACAACAACGACGACAACAATGACAACAACAACATTAACCACAATAACAACAACAACAACAACAACTACAACAACAACAACAACAACGACGACGACGACGACGACGATAACAACGGCAACAAAGACAATAACGAGAAGAACAACAACAATGACAACAATAACAACACCACCAACAACAACGAAGACGACAATAGTGACAACGGCGATAGCAATGACAACAACAAAAACAAACACGACGGCGATGACGACAGCGACTACAACAACAACAACAACAACAACAACAACGACGACATCAAAAATAATAACAACAACGACAACAATGATCGCCACGACGAAGACGATGACAACGTCAACAAAAAACGACAATGACGAGAACAACGAGAACATCGACAACAACAAGAACAACAACAACAACGCCACCAATGACAACAATAACATTAACCACCACCACCACCACAACAACAACAACAACCACAACAACAACAATAACAACAACAACAACAACGACGACGACGACGACGACGATAACGACGAAAACAAAGACAATGACGAGAACAACAACAACAATGAAAACAATAACAACAACAACAAAAACAACAACAACGACGACGACGACGACGACGACAATAGCGACAATAGCTGTAACATCCCAATTTTCGTAAATTCGGATGTTAATAGATCATTCATTTGCATCCCACATTTTATGCATCATTGCGTTCCTCTGAAAATTTTTATCGTTATGTGACTACAGGAAATTTATCGGAGCGGAGATAATATGACTTCTCCCCTGTGAGTTAAAGTCACCATTTTTGGTTTTTGCAAATTTTTCCAAACTCCGAATTATTTTGGTCGAGTATTTTTTTCGATCGCGTTGTGTGATCCTAGTGCATAAAACTTTTTTTTAAAATTGCATTAGGTGGAACTAGGGTTCCTATATGTATTATATATATATTAGTTGTATATGTATTTTGTTTTCCTAAGTATTCTAGCGCATATACGTATATTAGTACCTACTCTGTTTCTAGTATTTTTGTTAGCTAGGAAAATATTTTTTTTCTGTTTTGTTTTTTTTTTCTTTTTCTTTCTTTTTGTTGCTGCTGTTTGTTTGTTTTTCAAAAAAAACAAAAACAAAACAGCCCAGCCACCCCATGCATGCACGCATGCAGCCATGCATGCACCCCTTCCCACGTTCTCCTCCCTCCCCTTTCCTTATTTCCCTCCTTCCTATTTTCTCTCCCTTTTCCTTATTTCTCTCTTCCTTCTTTCTCCTCCCTCTCTTTCCTATTTTTCTCTTCCATGATCTCCTTCCCAAAGTTCTCCCTCTCCTTCCTTTCTACTCTCCTCCCCTAAGCCTATATAAACCCCCCCCCCACCTCCACCTCTCCCCAACCCTAGCCGCCGTCTCTCCACCACCGCCTCCACAAGCCGCCGCCGGCGCCTCACCCCACCGCTGCCCTAGCCGTCGCCGCGAGCAGCGGCAGCAGCCCGAAAGCTGCTGCACCTCGGCCTCGCTGCGGAGGAGGAGCCCTCCCCGAACTCGCTCTCCACCGCCGCCTCTTCCCCGCGGAGGAGGAACCTCACCGCCGCCGCCCGACGCCCCACCGCCCGGAGCTACTCCCTCCTTCCTCGCCGGCCATCTCCTTTCTTGCCGGTGCAACACCTCCAGCAGCAGGTAGCAACCTCTCTCTCTCTATTTCATGCACTCCATCTCATCCATTAGAAGCTTGCCACGTGTGCCTCTCATTAGCACTAGCAGTTTCGTAATTTCTGTCCAGATTTCGAAAACAGAAACTTTCAATCTTGTTTTGATCACAACTTTTTATCCCTACGTACAATGACATTGATTCTTTTTCCAGTAGCTCACAAATTTCCTGTAGTTTTTAAAAATATATAATTTTTCTGTGTTTGGAATTTTTAAATATAAGTTAGAGCAGATTTAGTTTAAACACTGTTTTGCCTATTCCAGGAGTTTGAAAAATGATATTGAGTTGATTCTTTTTGCTACTGTTTTCTAGTGATAAAACCTTACTGTAGTAGAATTTTCAGAATTTTCCAAGTATTTTTACTAGTGTTTACAACAGAAACAAGTTTCTGTCCTACCGACGTGCGATAAAATTCTTTTGCGTAGTCGTTTGCCAATCTTTGCATGTGATGTTATTTTTTTTTCTCGTGGCATGATTGAATTGCTTATGGTGTGCTTTGTGTTTGTATCGGTAGATCATCCGGAGTGCGAAGCGTGTTACTTAGAGACGCTCGAGCAGGACAACTATCATCAAGGCAAGTCATCTTTGATCATGTTATTTTTACCTATGTTTTCAATGCATAGTAGATCACCTTCTTTGCCCTATTTGCATGCTGCCTAGGTACTTGGAAACTTTAGTCATAGGTGTAGTATCATGTGGTAGGAACACAACAACCCCGACACTTGGCCCCGGGACGACAATGTTATATTTGCTATGCTTAAGTAGACGGGTTATCGGTTGAGTGTATGCCACGAGTGAATGCGAGGTTGATATATTAATCAAGACCGGACTAAGACAAGATTTTCAAGACCTCGGACGCAATGCAACACTGGGTGAAGGACGGTTGATCGGCTCCCTGGAAAACCCAGTGGATGCCCGGGATGCTGGAGAGGCCATGTCATCCTGCGGAAAGCTTCACCCAGGCTCAAAGGGACGGACGGAGACTTCAAGACTCAAGGCTTACCTGCACAGCCACAAGTCATTATGGGCTCTGGCTTGGTTGGACAATGCGGCGACTCTGGACAGGCGGTGCTAGCAGATGTAGACGAACGGTAGGAATGGATGGGCACCGACAGGGATTCAGAGGGACCCGTTGAAAGACCATGTTTTGATCATCCGGTCTTCAAACACCCTGAAGTGCGAGGACAAACCCGGAGGCGATCAAATCTTGTGGGGAACGTGTGCAAAACTCTGCAGAGTACTCAAACCTAATCGATTAGCCGTGTCCACGGTCATGGACAACTTGAGCCGAAGGCATTGAATTTCCCCTGAACTCTCGACACAACTTAATAATGATGTGGGTGTTAACAACTATTCGGGTACGAGAATTGGTTGGCGGAACCATCTCGTTAACAACAAACTATGTAGTAATATTTTGCTTTCAAACCCTTTTGTTGTAGGATAAAACTAGCTTTATGCAAAAACTTAGCTCCACCGGCCAAATATGCATGTAGAGATAGTGATTATTATTTTACCCCCTCTCTTGATGATTTGCCAGCATATTCAATATGCTGACCTACACGGCTGCAACGTATCATGTTGCAGAGTACTTTTCCGACCAGGAGTGAGGCTACGGTTCTACGCTCAGCGACATGCCCTTGGAGTCGGATGGACTCGTCTACCTGATGCTTCCGCTTAGTCTTCGTTAGATAATCTCATGAGTTGGCCTTCAGCCACTTTATTGTACTCCTTTATTGCAATAAAGTACTCTTTATGAGATTTCGATTAATAAAGCTGTGTGATTGCACTCTTGAATATATACATTATGTACTGTGTGTGTACCAGCATGATCTTGGGATGGTACAGAAACACCAGAGGCTTGACTCGTTGAGTCGGGTCGCTACAGAAATGGTATTCAGAGCACACGCTGACCTTAGGACGTAACCTCTAGGAATGGAAAAGCCTTAGGAAGAAAACTATTTTCTCTAAAATCTTCTATTTCCTCTTCTGATCATTTCTGACTTCTCTCCGATTTTCCAATGTTTAGATGGCCACCTTCATCCCTGTTATGTTCACGGAGTTTTGCCAGCCCGACACCACTATGCCGTTCGGAAAAGAGCTGGTGCAGATCACCAAAGACTTGAGGATTGCTGTGCCGACTATCACAGGGAAGCCAACTTCATCTTACCCGGAGGATTCACGCTACAGGATCGAGGTGCATATTCCCGGAAGGACATTCGAGCCGCGCACTGAGCCGATGGATTTCAAGTTCATCGCACCCAACTGGATTCTCGGAAGGGACATGGCGATCCATTGTGCACTCGGACGTATCAAGGATAAATACAAAGGCTGCCCTATTTCTCCAGACCTATTCGTTGTATCCTGGAGAAATGAAGACGGAGACATCATCTCAAGCAAGACCAACGACGCTCTCTTATCTTATGCCCAGACCTTGGAGAAGCACAGCGTAACTCTAGAGTATCACGCGATCAAGGACGCCAAGAAGATCAAGCAACTGTCACTCCGCGAGCTTGAGCTTGAAGATGCAGCCTAGGAAGCCCACTATGATCATGAGCTGGAAGTGAAGGACTTTCTGGAGCGGATCGAGAAGCTGAAGACTCGAGTTGCATACCTGGAGGAGGAACTGGACATGGGCGAGAACCTTCATCCCGAAGGAGACGTAGCCCCCGTGATCAGCAACGACGAGGACTATGAAGAAAGCTCCACCGAAGGACCCGACACTATGCTATTTTGAGGAGGACACTTAGACTAGACCACCAATTTTTACTTTATCGTTTTACGTTTTAGGCCGATGTTTAGGATTATCGATTTTGTATCCTCGTGTGAACCTTTGTGATGTTTGAATAAAATGTGTGGTTTGATATTTGTGTGTTGCATTCATATGGGTAGTGTAATTCCTCTAGACCATTGTTCTATGCTAATCTCACCCCTCTACAAACATCAGATGCCTCCAAGACGCGCCCCTACCTCCAACTTTCCGCCGGAACTCACCCAGTTGATCCAGCAACAAAACACCCTGATGCAACTGATCATCCAGAACCAGAACAACAACAACCATCATCCACCCAAGGCCGACAACCTTACCCGTTTTCTGAGGTTGAACCCTCCAACTTTCTCCAGCAGCATTGAGCCCATTGTGGCAGATGATTGGCTTCGCAAGATGGAGCGGGAGCTCGTCACCGCTGGTTGTTCTGAAGCTGAGAAGGTGCGTTTTGCCGCGCATCAACTTGAAGGCCCTGCAGCTGCTTGGTGGGAGAACTACACCACCACTTATCCCATTGCTGGAGTCACTTGGGAGCAATTCAAGCAAGCCTTCCGCACCGCGCATGTCTCAGCTGGTGCAATGAGTCTGAAGAAGCGTGAGTTTCGCAACTTACGCCAGGGGAGTCGCACTGTGGCCCAGTACGTTGATGATTTCAGCATGCTCGCCCGTTATGCACCCGGAGATGTGGCCCATGATGCGGCCAAGCAGGAAAAGTTCTTGGAAGGACTGAATGATGAGCTGAGCATTCAGTTGATGGTAGCCACCTTCAACAACTACCAGGAGCTGGTTGATAAGGCCCTCATCTTGGAGGGGAAACATCAGCAGATGGAGAACCGCAAGCGAAATTATGGGGTTGGAAAGTTCAACTCCGGCACTCAGCAGAAGCCTCGCTACACCCCCTACTCAGGGAATACCGGGACTGGATCCGGTAAGTTTGGTGGACATGTTCAGCATAACCACCCTGTGCACAACCATGGAGGCCACAACCATGGAGGAAATGGGAATCACCGCAACAACAACAACTTCAAGAATGGCGGTACTGGCACTCAGCAGAATTCAACTCCAGCTCAGAAGGATCTGACTCACATCACTTGCTTCAAGTGTCAGAAGAAGGGACACTATGCCACTGATTGTCCCCAGAACAAGCAGGGAAATGGAAACGGCAACGGCAACGGCAACTCTGCAGCAAAGAAGCCCAATCCTTTTCCTCGAGCTCAGGTGAACCACATTGATGTGGAAGAGGTCTATGATCACCCCGATACTGTGGTTGGTAAGTTTTTGCTAAATTCACATCCAGTATTGGTACTTTTTGATTCTGGTGCAACGCATTCATTCATATCAAGGGTAGTTGTGGAAAAGTATAGTTTGCCAACTAGAACCCTGAGCCAACCTATTAAGGTCAGTTCCCCAGGAGGCATGATGACAGCCGGGATAGGATGCCATGCTTTGAGTCTCAACATCGGGAACCATAATTTCCCCACCGACCTCATCGTATTAGAGTCCCAGGGATTGGATGTAATCCTAGGCATGGATTGGATGGCCAAGTATGAAGGTAATATCGATTGTGCCCTTAAGTCTATTTTGCTCACCACCCCTGAGCAGAAGCGGATTAAGTACGTGTCTCAGCGCCCGACACGGAGTAAGCGAGTAAACTCTCTCACGGGAGTAGTCCAGGAGGAGGTACCAATCGTACAGGAGTATCCAGATGTATTTCCGGAGGAATTGCCGGGCATGCCACCCGATAGAGAGATTGAGTTCTTGATTGAGCTATTACCCGGAATAGCACCGATATCCAAGAGACCTTATCGGATGCCCGCAAATGACTTGATAGAAATCAAGAAGCAAATTAAGGAGTTGTTGGACAAAGGGTATATTCGCCCAAGTTCTTCACCTTGGGGAGCCCCAGTGCTCTTGGTTGAAAAGAAGGACAAGTCCCTGAGAATGGTTGTCGATTATCGTGCATTGAACGATGTGACCATCAAGAACAAGTACCCCTTGCCGATGATCAATGATCTGTTTGATCAGTTAGTTGGAGCTCGCATATTCTCAAAGATCGATCTTCGATCCGGGTATCATCAGTTGAAGATTCGTGAACAGGATATACCCAAGACAGCCTTTACCACTCGGTACGGCTTGTATGAGTACACGGTCATGTCATTTGGACTGACTAATGCTCCGGCATATTTTATGAATCTGATGAACAAGGTATTTATGGAGTACTTGGACAAGTTTGTCGTGGTGTTCATCGATGACATACTGATATTCTCCAAGAACGAAGAGGAACACAAGGAACATCTGCGTCTAGTTCTGGAGAAGCTTCGAGAGCATAAGCTATATGCAAAGTTCAGCAAATGTGAGTTTTGGTTGAAGGAAGTCGGATTTCTCGGACACGTCATCTCAGGAGAAGGAATAGCAGTGGACCCTGCCAAGGTCGCAGCAGTCACCGAATGGGTAGCACCCACTTCAGTCAAGGAGATCCGCAGTTTCCTCGGACTTGCCGGATATTACCGGAGGTTCATTGAGAATTTCTCAAAGATTGCCAAGCCCATGACAGAGTTATTGAAGATGGAATCCAAGTATGTTTGGACTGAGGATTGTGAAACCAGTTTTCAAGAGCTGAAGAAACGTCTTGTGACAGCCCCAGTGTTGATATTGCCGAACATTCAGAAGGATTTCCAGGTTTATTGTGACGCTTCTCGTCAAGGACTTGGAGGAGTGCTCATGCAAGAAGGCAAAGTTGTAGCCTATGCATCCAGACAGCTCAGACCTCATGAGTTGAATTATGCCACACATGACTTGGAACTAGCTGCCGTAGTGCACGCTCTCGAGACCTGGAGACATTTCCTGATCGGAAATAGTTGTGATGTTTACACTGATCACAAGAGCCTGAAATATATCTTCACGCAGAAGGAGTTGAACCTCAGACAGAGGCGATGGCTAGAGTTGATCAAGGACTACGACATGAGATTGCATTATCACCCAGGCAAAGCAAATGTTGTAGCCGATGCGTTCAGCCGCAAGAGTTATGTGAACACGCTCACAGCGGGAGGATTACCCCAGGAGTTAGTCGATGATCTCCGAGATCTCAAATTGGAGATAGTTCCAAGAGGATTTGTTGCCACTTTGGAAATTCAGTCTACTTTGACGGAAAAGATCCGTGAAGCACAGAAAGCTGACAAAGAGATAGCTGAGATTAAGCAGAAAATGGAAGACGGGAAAGCTAAAGGTTTTCGTGAGGATGAACACGGAACTTTATGGTTTGAGGATCGCATCTATGTGCCCAATGATCCCGAACTCAGGAAGTTGATACTTCAGGAGGCTCATGATTCCCCGTACTCGATACACCCCGGTAACACCAAGATGTATCTGGATCTGAAAGAAAGTTTCTGGTGGACAGGATTGAAGAAAGACATTGCCGAGTACGTAGCTATATGCGATGTTTGTCAGCGAGTAAAAGCCGAGCATCAGAAGCCAGCAGGTTTGCTCCAACCTCTGCCGATACCCGAATGGAAATGGGAAAAGCTTGTAATGGACTTCATCACAGGATTACCTCGGACCCGTTCTGGTTATGATTCTATTTGGGTTGTGGTCGATCGGTTGACCAAGGTAGCCCACTTCATTCCGGTGAAGACTACCTACACTAGTGCCAAGCTGGCCAAGATTTATATGACGAGGATCGTATGTCTGCACGGAGTACCAAAGAGCATTGTGTCTGATAGAGGGACTCAGTTCACATCAAAATTTTGGCACCAACTGCACGAAACCTTGGGAACAAGATTGGAGTTCAGCACAGCATTTCACCCGCAGACAGATGGACAGACCGAGAGAGTTAATCAAATTCTGGAAGACATGTTGAGAGCTTGCGCACTAGACTATGGGTCTAGTTGGGATGACAATTTACCGTATGCCGAGTTCTCATACAACAACAGCTACCAGACCAGCCTGAAGATGGCCCCTTTCGAAGCTCTATACGGAAGGAGGTGCAGAACACCATTGACGTGGGATGGAGTTGGCGACCGACAACTTTTTGGTCCCGACCTCATCCGAGATTCTGAAGAGAAGGTCAAGCTTATTCGTGACCGACTCAAGATAGCTCAGTCCAGGCAGAAGAGTTATGCCGACAGCAAACGCAAGGAAGTAACATACGAAGTGGGAGATCGAGCATATCTTCGGGTGTCTCCACTTCGAGGAATCAAGAGATTCGGTGTGAAAGGAAAACTAGCACCATGTTACACTGGCCCCTACAAAATTCTTGAACGTAGAGGCGAAGTTGCATACAAACTGGAACTGCCGGAAGGATTGTCCGGAGTTCATGATGTCTTCCATGTTTCCCAGTTGAAGAAATGCCACGCTGAGATGGCCGATGTTCCGTTGAGAGATACAGTGCCCCTAGAGGCCATACAGCTTGACAGCAATCTGACGTATGAGGAGAAACCCGTCCGAATTCTCGAGACCGCCAACAGAGTTACCCGCAGCAAGATAACCAAGTTCTGCAAGGTGTTGTGGAGCCACCACACCGAGGAAGAAGCCACCTGGGAATGAGAAGAGGACCTTCGTCGAGACCACCCGCACCTATTTTCTAGCCAACCCGAATCTCGAGGGCGAGATTCATCTTAAGGTGGGTAGGTTTGTAACATCCCAATTTTCGTAAATTCGGATGTTAATAGATCATTCATTTGCATCCCACATTTTATGCATCATTGCGTTCCTCTGAAAATTTTTATCGTTATGTGACTACAGGAAATTTATCGGAGCGGAGATAATATGACTTCTCCCCTGTGAGTTAAAGTCACCATTTTTGGTTTTTGCAAATTTTTCCAAACTCCGAATTATTTTGGTCGAGTATTTTTTTCGATCGCGTTGTGTGATCCTAGTGCATAAAACTTTTTTTTAAAATTGCATTAGGTGGAACTAGGGTTCCTATATGTATTATATATATATTAGTTGTATATGTATTTTGTTTTCCTAAGTATTCTAGCGCATATACGTATATTAGTACCTACTCTGTTTCTAGTATTTTTGTTAGCTAGGAAAATATTTTTTTTCTGTTTTGTTTTTTTTTCTTTTTCTTTCTTTTTGTTGCTGCTGTTTGTTTGTTTTTCAAAAAAAACAAAACCAAAACAGCCCAGCCACCCCATGCATGCACGCATGCAGCCATGCATGCACCCCTTCCCACGTTCTCCTCCCTCCCCTTTCCTTATTTCCCTCCTTCCTATTTTCTCTCCCTTTTCCTTATTTCTCTCTTCCTTCTTTCTCCTCCCTCTCTTTCCTATTTTTCTCTTCCATGATCTCCTTCCCAAAGTTCTCCCTCTCCTTCCTTTCTACTCTCCTCCCCTAAGCCTATATAAACCCCCCCCCACCTCCACCTCTCCCCAACCCTAGCCGCCGTCTCTCCACCACCGCCTCCACAAGCCGCCGCCGGCGCCTCACCCCACCGCTGCCCTAGCCGCCGCCGCGAGCAGCGGCAGCAGCCCGAAAGCTGCTGCACCTCGGCCTCGCCGCGGAGGAGGAGCCCTCCCCGAACTCTCTCTCCACCGCCGCCTCTTCCCCGCGGAGGAGGAACCTCACCGCCGCCGCCCGACGCCCCACCGCCCGGAGCTACTCCCTCCTTCCTCGCCGGCCATCTCCTTTCTTGCCGGTGCAACACCTCCAGCAGCAGGTAGCAACCTCTCTCTCTCTATTTCATGCACTCCATCTCATCCATTAGAAGCTTGCCACGTGTGCCTCTCATTAGCACTAGCAGTTTCGTAATTTCTGTCCAGATATCGAAAACAGAAACTTTCAATCTTGTTTTGATCACAACTTTTTATCCCTACGTACAATGACATTGATTCTTTTTCCAGTAGCTCACAAATGTCCAGTAGTTTTTAAAAATATATAATTTTTCTGTGTTTGGAATTTTTAAATATAAGTTAGAGCAGATTTAGTTTAAACACTGTTTTGCCTATTCCAGGAGTTTGAAAAATGATATTGAGTTGATTCTTTTTGCTACTGTTTTCTAGTGATAAAACCTTACTGTAGTAGAATTTTCAGAATTTTCCAAGTATTTTTACTAGTGTTTCCAACAGAAACAAGTTTCTGTCCTACCGACGTGCGATAAAATTCTTTTGCGTAGTCGTTTGCCAATCTTTGCATGTGATGTTATTTTTTTTTCTCGTGGCATGATTGAATTGCTTATGGTGTGCTTTGTGTTTGTATCGGTAGATCATCCGGAGTGCGAAGCGTGTTACTTAGAGACGCTCGAGCAGGACAACTATCATCAAGGCAAGTCATCTTTGATCATGTTATTTTTACCTATGTTTTCAATGCATAGTAGATCACCTTCTTTGCCCTATTTGCATGCTGCCTAGGTACTTGGAAACTTTAGTCATAGGTGTAGTATCATGTGGTAGGAACACAACAACCCCGACACTTGGCCCCGGGACGACAATGTTATATTTGCTATGCTTAAGTAGACGGGTTATCGGTTGAGTGTATGCCACGAGTGAATGCGAGGTTGATATATTAATCAAGACCGGACTAAGACAAGATTTTCAAGACCTCGGACGCAATGCAACACTGGGTGAAGGACGGTTGATCGGCTCCCTGGAAAACCCAGTGGATGCCCGGGATGCTGGAGAGGCCATGTCATCCTGCGGAAAGCT